>NC_061118.1:123520434-123820434 GCF_002878395.1 Capsicum annuum
CATAAAATGTTGATATCTACCTGGTGCATTTTTATATCCAAATGCACCAGGTAGATATCAACATTTTATGGATAATTATTTTAAACAATTATCTAATTGTATAGTGTACATAGATGATATATTATTATATACAAAAACCAAAGAAGAACATTTAAAATTATTAGAACAGTTTACAGATATAATAGAAAAATCGAGAATAAGTCTAAGCGAAAAGAAAGCTAATTAACCGCATTTACGGTACCACAAGGATTTTATGAATGAAACATATTACCATTTGGATATAAAAATGCACCAAGTAGATATCAACATTTTATGGATAATTATTTTAAACAATTATCTAATTACATAGTATACATAGATGATATATTATTATATACAAAAACCAAAGAAGAACATTTAAAGTTATTAGAATAGTTCACAGATATAATAGAAAAATCGCACCATTTTTTTTCAATTTATTATAAATTGCCATGCCTTTCTTGCTCCATTTTTGGTCAAAGTTTGCGGCTGACCGATTCCTTTTTCTTTTTTCTTTTTTTTTTCGTTGGTAAAAAATTTAAGTAATGATTATGGAAACTTTCTTTTTCTTTTAGTTTGGTTTATATAGAATAATTAATGTTGGTAGATGTTTACAAATTAATTTTTCTAATAGCTAATTTTAATATTAGCTATATATTTCTAAATTAATAAAAAAGAAAAAACTAAATAATTAGAATATAATAATAAATAATTAACAAAAATATTAAGTCACTAGCTTATTTATTAAAATATAAAGTAATAAAAATATATTTTTATAAAGAAAATTATTTACTCATAATTGATTGTGATACCATGACAATATATCTATTATGTGATGGTGTCATTACAGACTTAAGCAAACTCAATGATACCATATCAATATATAAATATCCTATGATGGTATCATGAAGGTCTCCCTGAATAATTACTCTCTTGCTTTTTTTTTTTGTACTTATAAATAAAAACGGATTGTAAATAAATAAATAAACTCAAAACAGATAGCAAATAATAATAAAAATAGATAATAAATATAATAATAAAAACAGATAGTAGGAAAATGATGCAAGAAATTTATGAGTAGTAAACAACAAGATTAAATAGAGATTCAAAAATATGGTGTTAAATCCTACTCAGTACTCCCTCCTTCGTTTTTTCTTAATCATGTGTAGTCATAAAATTGTCAAAATCAAAGTATGTTTTTATCCCAAAATACTCCTTTTTTATACGCTGTTCATCTCTTTCTCTTCAGTTTTAGGTATTTTGGCAATATTTTCTTTAATCACACCCTGGGATAACACAATAGTCCTTTCAAATCTTCTTTGGACTTTTTCAAATCCCTAGAAATATACAGATTAATCCATTGTTACTGCCAAAACACTGAGAGAATAACCATATTCTAGGGGTATTTTATAAGTAATGTACTAGATTTATAGGAATGAAAGGCTAGCGGTAATCCGCACGGCCATAGTCCTGTAATATAATATCGGCGAAAAACCAACTGAAAGAAAATATGAACTTAGTATAACAAAAATAATGTACATAGTAGGGTGAAAGATACAATGATTTTAAATAACAAACTACTCACATGTCTTAAGATGAAGAGAGGTTTCCCTTTCAGGAGCCCCTAAAACTTCGCAACTACAGAGGAAAGAACTTAGATACTATTCTACACACACTAAATCACTCTCTTGCTTTTTTTTGTACTTAGAAAACTAAGAAATTCTCACTCTAATATTTTATCTACTCTTGAGATTGTTGTTGTTGTTGCTTTCTTTCGCTCTATCCTCTTAAGTTTGATGAAGAGGGTATTTATAGGCGTCTGGCGGACTTCAAATTTGGACTTTAAATGTATTTTAGAAAATTTACATGCTGGGTACACTTTGTGGGCCCCATCGTCACATGGTCATGTTTCTTTTTAATTCACATCCATCCATTTATCTTTCTCTTAGCATCAGTTTTTTTAGGTCATTACTTATGTCTGGCATTTTGTCTTTTTATGAATATCGTCACAGCTTACGTCTCTAAATTTTGTAATGCTTCTGTATCGAAACTCATTCCTGAGTCATCATCTGTATTTAGGTTTTGAGCGAATTGATCCAAAGCTGAGTTATAGTCGTTCTTCATTATAGGATCATCTTCGTCATTATCACCTCTTAATAGGCCTAGTCTTGTTCCAGTTTTGGGTTTTGTCTCTTGTCTTGAAAAAATCCTAGATCTTGGCTTGGGCTTTGGATTTGCCATTGTTATTTCTTTAGGTTGTTCTGCTAACAGTTTCTTGATTGAGTCTGCTACTATTTGTTCTATATTTCTTTTACCACTTTTTCATTTGTGTAGGTAGAAAACTTTCTTATTTTTGTCTTGGGTATTAGCTGATGTCTCTTCTTCTAATGTCTGAGTACCTATTATTTTAAAACTAGCTGGAAGAATTCTTCTTACACTTTTTGGCAAAGTATCAGCCATTAACGGATTTGATGAGTCTTTACCAGCTACCGTTTGAACTGGACTGGCTGTACCATTACCCCATACAGTAGGTCTTTCTGCATTCATTGGAGAATACACACCCATAAATGGATTTGATGAGTCTTTACCAGCTACTATTTGAACTGGACTAGCTGTACTATTACTCGATAGAGTAGGTCTTTCTACATTCATTGAAAAATGCACACCCTTCTTATCAATTTTTAAGGGGGTGGGGAACTCCTTGGAATAAGTTGAGTTTCATAAAATGGTTGAGTCTGTTGGGATAATTCATAATGAAGGATCTTGATATGATCTTGTAAAATACCTATATGTTCTAACATTTGTCCCTTTACATTTATAAGATTTTCATTATCTTGTCTTAGAGTCTCATTTGCGTGATTTAGTCTTTTAAAGGCTTCGGTCATAGAAGAACAATGATCGCAAAATATAATTTTATCTGTATCTTTTTAGATATTATATTGGTGTACTTCTTTCATATTTGGTCCCAAAGCTGGAGTAATATAATAATTTGGCCCTAGATTTCCTCGGGCATAGTCTAATGCCTCTGTGAGGTCATTGAAAACTTTATAGAGAGGGGCTATATAGTATTTTAAATCTATTACCTCTATCCATATCTAAAATACTCCTTGTGTCTTTCCCTTAAAAACAACATAAAATTTAAATCTGTTAGTACTATTTTTCTCAGTAAAATAATAACTTAAAGCATTTAAAATTGAAATAAAATAGCTATTATTTCTAGGTGTCTTATTGTAGGATATCTATAAATTGTCGATCAGGCAGATCTGCTGCTTGTCCACTCACACATCTTGTCTAAGTTTAAAAGTCAGGTTGGATAGTTCATAACTGATGAGATTGTGAGGTCCAAAAATCATCCTTTCTAGCTTCGGATGTTCCGACATTGTAAGTGGTCTGTAATGAGTGTTACTCATTAGCTTCTTTAAGTAGTCTTGGAAGGATGAGGCCTCAGCCTTACCTTTTCCTTTGCCTGTATATATATTGAAACAAAACTCGTTAGTTGTCTTTTTTTATTGGCCTGCTTAGTTGGTCTGCTAGGTTATTAGCTTTTTCTTTAATATATTCTAATACAATGTGATAAATTAATGTGGCATATAAGAAATTTAACCACCTCCTTTTACTATAATTCTTTTCTTTTATTTTCTGATAGAATTTTACTATGGCTTCGCAGTCTGTTCTTACTAATATTTCAGGCTTGTTTAATATATAAAGTTTAAAACTATTTAAGCTGTAAATTACTGCTAGTGTCTCTGTGCATATGCTATTTCGATTGCCCCTTTTTATATTTTCTACTTGAATAAGCACAAATTTTCTCATCCTTTTTGTCACTATATTTATTAGGATTTGGTTTTAATATTTCTCCCCATCCTCGGAGGCTTCCATATGTCTCAACTATTAAATAATTTGTTTCTAATGGTAGTGTGAAATCTGAAATATCTTGGATCATTCGTTTACGTTATTGGACCAATTTTATGTCTTCAGCAGTAAAAGTCTTTTGACCTGTTGATCCAGTTTTAGAGTATAATGGTCCTGCTACCTTTCCTAAATCTGTATTGAAAGTTCTTGCATAATTTAATAGTCCTAAAAAAATTTATAAATCTTTGGTTTTATCTAGTCTATCTGGTATTTCTAAGACTTCTTTGGCTATGTGTGGTTCTAATTTTATTCTGCCATCTCCAATGACTACTCCTAAGAAATTAATACTATTTTTACATAGTTCCACTTTCTTTCTACTTATTATTATCCCATTATCTAAAAATAATTTAAAAACTTGGTGTAAATATCCTAGATGTTCTCTCATGTTATTACTGAAAACTAAAATATCATCTACATACACTAATACAAAGTTTTTATAATTTCCAAAAATACTATCCATTTTTCTTTGAAAAATTGGAGGAGCGGTCTTTAGTCCGAACGGCATAACAGCCACTCAAAATTCCCTTCTAGACAGGTAAAAGCTGTCTATTCTATACTTTCTTTGTGCATCTTGATTTGCTAGTATTCGGATTTACAATAAAACTTACTAAATATTTTATCCTTGATATTCTATTTATTAATTTTCTTTTGTCTGTTAACTTATACCCATCAATCATAGTACTATCATTTAGTCTTTTATAATTTATTACCCTTCTAACTTTTCTATCTTCACTGTCTGTAATTTATGTCGGTTAATTTATTGCTGGCTGTTTGTTTTGTGTATTGGTATCTGGCATTTGTTGTTCTTGAATTTTCTATTGTATTTGGTGCTTTAAGTGTGCCGTCAATAGGTTTTTGCTATTTTTATCCTTCGTTTTACTTTTGTTGAGTAGTGGCTGAGGCGATAAATGGTGGAATAGGGTCACGTCCTAGGGTGCTGGGTGTGAGGTCGGGGGCTGGTGTTGGGCTAGGTTTATCATGTGGAGGGAGAGGTAGTAAGGAAGGGGATAAAAATATCGATAGATTTAGGGTAGGGTCATGGAATATAGGGACCCTACAAGGGAGGTTGATAGAACTAGTTAAGATTCTTAGGAAGAGAAGGATTAATATTGTGTGTGTTCAAGAGATCAATTGGGTAGGTTCTAAGGCTAGGGTTGTAGATGGGTACAAGTTGTGGTACTCAAGTAGTGATAGGCGCAGGAATGGTGTAGGTATCTTAGTGGACGGAGAGCTTAGGGGGCAGGTAGTGGAGGTTAATAGGGTTTGTGATAGGGTGATGACTATCAAGTTGGTCTTTGAGGGTTTTACTTTGAACATCTATAGTGCGTATGCGCCACAGGTGGGTCTGGATAAGGAGGAGAAAAAAAGTTTTTGGGAGGTTTTGGATGAGGTGGTTAGAAGCATGCCTAGTTTGGAGAAGATTTTCTTAGGAGGGGATTTTAATGGGCATATTGGTTCTTTGCTGTTAGGGTATGATGATGTTTATAGAGGTTTTGGATTTGGGGTTAGGAATGATGAGGGATCTGCACTTTTTGAGTTTGCGAGGGCCTTTGGGTTGGTGGTAGTAAATTCCAGTTTTCCGAAAAAGAAGGAGCATCTTGTTACTTTCTGTAGTAGGTTAGCCAAGACTCAGATTGACTTTTTGCTGCTTAGGAAGGGGGATAGAGCTTTGTCTAGGTATTGTAAGGTGATCTTGAGTGAGAATCTTGCGACCCAACATAGACTGCTGGTGATGGACTTGGCTATCAAGAAGGCAAGAAGAGGCGGGGTAGGAAGGTTCCACCTAGAATTAGGTGGGGCGGCCTGACTTTAGTTAGTGTGTTAGAGATAGGGGCAAAGTTAGAGAGGATGGGGGTGTGGGAGTATAGAGAGGACATGGATAATATATGGAATAAGGTTGCTGGGTGCATCAAGGAGTCTGCCAGAGAGGTGTTGGGCATTTTGAGGGGCTGGTCTGGCCGGTATCGAGGGGATTAGTAGTGGAATAAAGATGTCTAGAAGAAGGTAGAGATGAAAAAGGTGGCTTATGCTAAGTTGGTGGAGATCAAGGATGAAGAGATGAAGCGAGTGAGCAGGGAAGAGTACAAGTTAGCAAAGAAGGAGGCTAAGTTAGACATTACGGCTGCTAAGTCAGCAGCTTTTGAGAGTTTGTATAAGGAGTTAGAGGAGAAAGGCGGGGAAAAAAGGTTATTTAGGCTTGCGAAGGTTAGGGAATGGAAGTGGTGGGATCTGGATCAGGTGAAGTGTATTAAGGGGGAGGATGGCAGAGTATTGGTTAACGACGCCCTCATTAAGAAAAAATGGCAGTCGTATTTTCATAGGCTCTTGAATGAGGAGAGAGACAGAGAAGTTGTGTTAGGGGAGTTGGAGCACTTCATAGAGTGTCACAATTTTGGCTATTTTCAGTGTTTTAAGGTAGAGGAGGTCAGTGACGCCATTAGCAAGATACGAAGAGGCAGGGCGACGAGGCCCGACGAGATCCCGGTTAATTTTTGGAAGTTTTCTAGCGGGGCAGGGTTGAGGTGGCTGAACAACTTATTTAACAACATTTTGAAGATTTCTAGGATGCCCAAGGAGTAGAGATGGAGCACAATGATTCCTTTGTATAAAAATAAGAGGGACATTCAGAGCTATAATAACTACCAGGGTATTAAGTTGTTGAGTCACACGATAAAGATTTAGGAGAGGGTGGTGGAGCGGAGGTTGAGTAAGATTATGTTTATTTTAGAGAATCAATTTGGATTTATACCTGGTCGCTCCATGACTGAGGCAATTCACCTAGTGCGGAGACTGATAGAGCAATATAGAGATAGGAAGAGAGATCTGCACATGGTGTTTATTGACTTAGAAAAGGCATATGACAAGGTCCCTAGGGAGGTTCTGTGGAGAAGCTTGGAGGCGAGGGGGTCCCTGTGGTATACAGCAGAGTGATTAGGGACATGTATGAAGGGGCAAAGACTTGGGTAAGGATAGTGGGAGGGGATTCCGAGTATTTTTTGGTCTTGACAGGATTGCACCAGGGATCAACTCTTAGTCTTTTTTTATTCGCCTTGGTGATGGATGTGTTGACGCGGAGTATACAAGGGGAGGTGCCTTGGTGTATACTTTTTGTGGATGATGTAGTTTTAATTGAGGAGTCGCGACAAGGTGTTAATAATAAGCTGGAGGTTTGTAGACAAACCCTAGAGTCTAAAGGTTTTTGATTGAGTAGGACCAAGACGGAGTACTTGGAGTGCAAATTTAGTGACTCGAGGCAAGAGGAGGAGATGGTAGTGAAGTTGGAGTCCCGATCAGTTTGTAAGAGGGATAGTTTTAAGTATCTTGGGTCTATGATCCAGGGGAATGGAGAGATAGATGAGGATGACTCTCATTGTATTGAGGCAGGTTGGATAAAATGGAGGCTCACTTTGGGAATTCAAGGTGTCCCCTAAGATAAAAGGCAAATTCTATAGAGTCGCAGTCCGACCAGCTATGTTATATAGAGTGGAGTGTTGGCCGGTTAAGAACTCTCATATCCAAAAGTTGACGGCGGTGGAAATGAGAATGTTACGTTGGATGTGTGGATTTTCAAGAGATGATAGGGTTAGAAATGAGATTATTCGGAATAAGGTAGGTGTGGTATCGGTGGAGGATAAAATGCGAGAAGTGAGGTTGAGATGGTTTAGTCATGTGATGAGGAGGGCCACGGATGCTCCGGTTCGTAGGTGTGAGAGGTTGGCCTTGGATGGCTTCAGTGGGATAGAGGTAGACCAAAGAAATATTGGAGGATAATGATTAAATATGACATAGAGTAGTTACAACTGACTGAGGACATAACCCTAGATAGGAAGATATAGAGGAAAAACATTAGGATAGAGGGCTAAGTTGTGTGGGCGAGTAGGCAGTAGTTAGGATGGCTTTGGTTCTGGTAAAGTTCAATATTTTTGGGGATATCATGCATATGTTATTTTATTATGTCCCATGCCTTTTTTTGTATATTATCCTTTTCCTGTGTCGGGGGTCTATCAGAAACAACCTCTCTACTTCTTTAGAGGTAGTGGTATGGACTGCGTACATTCTACCCTCCCTAGACCCCATGAAGTAGGAATATACTGGGGTTGTTGTTGTTATTGTCTAGCTTTTCTTCATACTATTTCACTATGATTTCTTACTATAAAAGTTGTTGATCTATGTCTTGACTTGGATCTTCTTATTATTCCTAATTCTAATAGTTCTTTTATATGTACTTCAAAATTTTTAAGATCTTTATTTGTAGCTTCTATAGATGCTATTTTTATAGTATATTCTACATTGATTATTTCTAATTTGCGGGTAATTTGATTAAAGTCCCAATGTTGCATGGGTTTTTCTCTAATTATTTCTAGTTTGTCTAGGTTTGTATTATTTTATATAGGTCTTTTTGATCTTTTATTACTCCTATCTGTTGTATACCTTTCTTAAAATTGTATAATTCTGTATCTATTTCTATTAGAGTGTAATCTTTTTGTAATTCTTCTATTATTAGTAAATCTTGCAATTCTTCATACATTGTTATCTTTTTATTGTTATTACATGTATAATTTTCTCCCTTATCACATTCTAGTGATTTTTTGAATTTTATCTGATTATCTGAGCCTTCTGTCTGATTATTTGAGCCTTCTTCTGACTTATCCTTAAGAAAGCGATATTTAGTCAGCATAGGTTGAGCCTATACTGGTGAATGGGTAATATTATCTATGGTCACAAAACATCTTTCATTATTTTGTATCATAAAATCTAATCCTAACACAAAATTTGTTCTTGTGTTTAAGTCTCTAACTAGTATTCCATTGAGGCTATATGATGGTTGATAGAATTTTTCACAAGTATTTATAAAACTTACTATTGTTGTTGGTATATATTCTGTGTAAATGTTATGGGTTTCATCCATTTGCATGGATTGTTAGGGTTTTGGTAATATTTTAATTAATTTTGGTGGTAAGATTCTTCTATTTAATATAATTGTTGTACATCCTGAATATACTATAGCTAATGTCTCGAACTCATAATTTTGAATTTTATTCTTGCCAAAACTTTGACTGCACTAATGTTCTTTTCTTCGTTAGATACCATTCCTTTAAATGACATATTCATCAATTTTTTCGGTTTGACTTTATCATTTTTGACAGATGTATTTAATAATTCTACTTCTAATGAGTCTTCTTCTTTGATTACCTCTTTATGTTTTTCGAGATTGTATATTCTTATCTCTAACCTTTTTAGTTTTTCTTCCAATTTCGATATTCTATCATCTATTGTTTTATCTATTGGTTCTTTTCTGTATAAATTATTTATTGGTTTATGAATTTCTTAGGTTTTCTCTATACAATTTGTGCACCCTTTTATATAACATTTTTTACATTTTACCCTTTAGTTTTTACTTGGAAACTAGCTACAGTAAAAACACTGGTTACTGTCTAGTCCCTTACCTTGTTCAAATTCATGTTTACATTCTTCTATTAAATTGACTAAATCATGATAGTCTGGGTTTATCTTTTCTAATTCTATTTCATTTATAAATTCTTCTCTTTCAGATTCTGAGGAGTCTATGGGATCTCTTTCTTCTTCAAATACCTCCATACTTCTTATAGAATATATACTTTCGTTGTATGACATATATTCGGCTACATTTATTAGATTTTCATTTACATCTTCTATTAATTATGCATTCCTAGATCTACTATTGTCTCTTTTTGGTCAAATATTTGCTAGATGTTCTATGCTTCCACACGTAAAGCATTCTAATTTATTTTTATAAGCTCTAGTGGTATTATATTTTCTTACATGTCTTTGTTTATTTAGATATGGTTTTTTAGCTTCTAAGTTCCTTAGATAATATATTTTCTTAGGACGATAATCCTTTTTATATTGTTTTTTATACCTTCTTTTCTTGTAGTCTTGATCATAATGTTGGGTAGCATATATATTTTTGCAGAAATCTATATCTCCTCTTTTTAATTATTTTGTATTTGTATATTCGTACACTTTTCTTGTAATATTTCTATTATATGTTGTATTCTTTGTCCTATTGACCATTTTGTGTTTGGATTTTGTACTACCCATTCACTTTCAGATCATTTTTCTTCTATTTCTCTTTCTAATGCTCCACATAATTTATTAAATAATCTATTTCCTAAAGTTTGATCAAACGAGTTTCCATTGATTGTACAATAGTAAAAATACTCGTTTAGAAATTCTTTAATTCTTAACCAATTATTAATACTTAACTATTCTAAATTTATTAAAGCCCTTTTTTTAATACTACTAATTCAATATTGGGATCTTCACTTGTTAGTAAAGTATGTACTTTATTTACAAAATTATATGGGTTAGCTCCTAATTCTATTAATTCTTGGAAATCTTCTGGAAATAATGTTTTATATGCTTCCCACAATGCTTTAGTGGTTTCTCCTAGGAATGTTTCAAGATATCTATACATAATTTCTGCATCTGGCTCTTGATTAGCTTGTATGTATTGTATATAATCTGCTACTACTACATTTTTCCATATATCTATTACAGCATTCCATGTCTGAGGGTCATGTGCTGCTAAATTTAAAATTTTTCCTTTTTTACCACCTTCTTGTAACCTAATGGGTTTTTTAATTGGCATTCTTATTTCTCTGGGTTTTATATCCTGTTCTATCTGTTCATCAGGATTTATTCTGAATATTTTCTGTCTTGGTTGATTTCTTATTGTTATATTTACCCTTTGCATACCAGTCGTCTTTTGGAAAGGGCTTGAAGTACTTGCCGCACTTTTCATAAATTCTTTTATGCTTTCTATTTCATCCATACTGTAAAATGTTTCTAATTCTTCATATTTTCGCTCTTTTTTAAGTGCATAAGCATAATTATCTGTTCTTAGTTCACATTTTACAAAATATTCTTTGGTTTTGGTGTGGTTAAGACTTTTCATTTTACATCCTATACATTTGAACGTTCTATTGTTATTACTTTCGTATAGGGATTCTTCTTTCATTATAGCTTTATTTACTTCAAAGCCTTCTTCTATTAGTTCTAAATTCATAAAATTAGTACTCTCACATTCTTTAATTTCTTCGTTAATTTCTTTTTCATTTGTATATTAATAGTCTGTAAATCTCACTGAGGTTTCTCCATTATTATTTATATACATTAAATGATTAGTTGACTTTAACATTTCTTTCTTAGTAAATTTTTCTAAGTTCCATTCTAATCCTACATAATTTTCTGAATTTATCTTTAAGGGTTTCATTAATCGAATACCCTTATTCCCCATTAAACTTAGTACATCATTTATTTGTAGTCTAAATTTAGTACTACTATTAGTGGCAAGTTTTCCTATAAATCCTACACATATTAGTAAGTTATTTCCATTATTCATTTCTTCATATCCTTTTGCCTGAATACCTATCTGTAAATATTTTCCAAATTCTAAAGAATTTATCATATAGTCTAGACTACAATAAAAAAGTCTTACATTTGTTGACATGTCTACTTCTGTTATTCCTATTATAGATCTTTTAGAGTCTGACCATCTATTATTGTATATTGTAACTAATACTTTAGTTCCTAGATTTTTTTTCTAGTCAAACCTTTTAAACCTACTACTATGAGTCTCATATGCATGAATCTCATGTTTGATTTGGCAATTTGTTTTAAAGATTCTGGACTTATTAGATTTATACTGGTGCTATTTTTACCAATAACACACATTTGTCCTTCCCTATAATGTTTATATACTTGTACCATTGAAAATATTCCTACATTATATAGTGTTTTAGCACTTAATAATTTTAATTTATTTTGTTGAAAAAGTAGTATATTTTTGTCTACATCTACTATTTCTTCTAGTTGTTGTCTTGAAGTCATTTTTGGTCTATTTATGATTTTGGATAACAAGTTGGTTTTTAATCTTTCTTGGGTAAAACTTGATCTTGGTCTGTCTTGTCTGTCTGCGGATGTTGAAAAAAAGGCCATATTTTGGGTTTAGTTGTTTTAGTCTTTTCTTTTTCTTTTTAAGGGATTATTTCTATCTTCTTTAGTTGTTCTATTAGTTCTTCTATATTATTATCTTCTTGGCTAGCTTGATATTTGCTTTTTCTAGATTTTTATTAATCTCTAATAGTAATAATATTATAATATTATTTTATTTTATGACTATAAAGTCAGTTCTTCCTTGAGGTTGGTAATCTGATAGCCCCTTGGGATTTGGTTGAATTTGAGCATCTTTTTGTAATATTGTTATGTAAAGCTAGTCATTTATAGGAAAATTATTCATGAGTGTTATTTCTTTTAATTGAGTAATTTCTTTTCTTATCTCTTGTAGCACTAGTTTTATTTCTAGATTTCTTAGGCTACCCTCTCTATCTTTACTAGTTAAATCTTTAAATTTCTTATCTAATTCTGCTTGTCGATTTTTTAGGAAATCAAAATTTTATTCTAATTTGTCTAGCAACTTCTTTTGCTTATTTTGCAGGTCTTCTAATATCTCTAGAATTTTTAATATTTTAGTATTTTCTTTTTGAACTGTTTCTCCTAGGTTTATTGTAAGGTTTGCAATAGTATTTAGTTGTGGGTTTTCTCCATGTAATGTATGTTCTCCATTGTTAAAATTACACCTAATAAGAGAATTGTCTTTTAAACGTCTGTATTTCTTTTCAATTTGAATTGTTAGATCTAAATTCTATAGTTTCTTTAAGTTATCTATTTTAACACTACTATTCTTTACCCTAGTAAGGGTGTATCGCTAATACATTGTTTTTTAATGGCCTTTATTCTAATATTTTTGTACTCTATACAGTACCTAATATTCTCTAATCTACACTTCAACAAGTTTATATGATTTACGTAGTTTACTAGTTTTATAGGGTCTGAGGTTATAATGGCTTCTGATAATTCTATTGTTTTTAATACTTCTATCTGATTTATTAAAGTTTGTTATATTTTTAAAATTTCTTGTCTTTGTTTCACTTCTTTATATAATTGATTATATAACCTTTGTACTATTTTAGCGACAGGATGTGTTCTCATGTATCTTTCTTATTTACTATGGCCTTTTATACTAAATGAATGATTTCTCTACACTTTTTTCTATGAATCTTTATGTATTTGTTATATCATTCTATATCACTTCTAATTCTCACTTTAATGCACTTATATATTCTTCTAATAATATTAGCTTTGATGATTCTAGTATTCTTAAATAGTTGCTTAAAACTTCTTCTAATTCGCTCGCCTTTGATTTTAGTAATATTTCTCTATTTAAATATCAATATTTCAGTTGTATACTTCTAGCCCATGGGTGCGTTCTTATATATTTCTAAAAAAATTGCCAAAAAGTGTAGGGAGAATTCTCCCAGCTAGTTTCAAAACAACAGGTACTCTGACATTAGAAAAAGAGACATCGGCTAATACCCAAGACAAAAATAAGAAAATTTTCCTACCTACGCAGATGAAAAAGTGATAAAAGAAATATAGAACAAATAGTAGCAGACTCAATCAAGAAACTGTTAGCAGAACAGCCAGAAGACAACTAACAAGTTTTGTTTCAGTGTGTATACAGGCAAAGAAAAAGGTAGGGCTGAGGCCTAGTCAGGTTGGATGGTTCATAACTGATGAAATTGTGAGGTCCAAGTTGTCTTTTTTTATTAGTCTGCTTAGTTGGTCTGCTGGGTTATTATCTTTTCCTTTAATATGTTCTAATACAATGTTATAAATTGATGTGGCATCTAAGAAATTTAACCACATCCTTTTCCTATTATTATTTTCTTTTATTTTTTGATAGAATTTTGCTATGGCTTCGCAGTCCGTTCTTACTAATATTTTAGGCTTGTTTAATATATAAAGTTTAAAACTATTTAAACCATAAATTACTGCTAGTGTCTCTGTGTCTATGATATTTAGATTGCCTTTTTTTTTATATTTTCCACATGTATAAGCACAGATTTTCTCATCCTTTATGTCACTATATCTATTAGGTTTTTCTTTTAATATTGCTAACCATCCTCGGAGGCTTTCATCTGTCTCAATTATTAAATAATCTATTTCTAATGGTAGTGTCAAATCTGGAATATCTTGGATCATGCGTTTAAGTTGTTGGACCAATTTTATGTCTTCAGCATGAAAAGTCTTTTGACCTGTTGATCCAGTTTTAGAGTATAATGGTCCTGCTACCTTTCCTAAATTATTAATGAAAGTTTTTGCATAATTTAATAGTCCTAAAATTTGTTGTAAATCTTTGGTTTTATCTAGTCCATCTAGCATTTCTAAGACTTTTTTGGCTATGTGTGGTTGTAATTTTATTCTGCCATCTCCAATGACTACTCCTAAGAAATTATTACTATTTTTACATAGTTTCATTTTCTTTCTACTAATTATTATCTCATTATCTACAAATAATTTAAAAACTTGGTGTAAATGTCCTAGATGTTCTCTCATGTTATTACTGAAAACTAAAGTCTAATCTACATACACTAATACAAAGTTTTTATAATTTTCAAAAATACTATCCATTTATTTTTTTGAAAAATTGAAGGAGCAGTCTTTAGTCCGAACGGCATAACTAGCCACTCAAAATGCCCTTCTGGACAGGAAAAAGTTGTCCATTCTATACTTTCTTCTTGCATCTTAATTGGCCAGTATTCAGATTTACAATCGAACTTACTAAATATTTTTCTCCCTTGTATTCTATTTATTAATTCTGTTTTGTTTGATAACTTATACCCATCCATCAAAGTATTATCATTTAGTCTTTTATAATTTATTACCATTCTAGCTTTTCGTCGTACTATTCCACTATGGTTTCTTACTATGAAAGCTACTGATCTATGTCTTGACTTAGATCTTCTTATTATTCCTAATTCTAATAGTTCTTTTATTTGTACTTCAAAATCTTTAAGATCTTCATTAGTAGCTTCTATAGATGTTGTTTTTATAGTATATTCCGGATTGATTATTTCTAATTTGCAAATAATTTGATTGGAGTCCCAATGTTGCAAGGGTTTTTCTCCAATTATTTTTAGTTTGTCTAGGATTTGTATTATTTTATCTAGGTCTTTTTGATCCTTTATTACTCCTATCTGTTGTATACCTTTCTTAAAATTGTTTAATTCTGTATCTATTTCTATTAGAGTGTAATCTTTTTCTAATTCTTCTATTGTTAATAAATCTTGTAATTCTTCATACATTGTTATCTCTAAACTTTTTAGTTTTTCTTCTAATTTCGATATTCTATCGTCTATTGTTTTATCTATTGGTTATTTTCTGTATAAATTATTTGTTGGTTTATGAATTTCTGAGGTTTTCTCTATACAATTTGTGCACCCTTCTATATAACATTTTTTACATTTTGTCCTTTTGTTGTTACTTGGAAACCAGCTACAGTAAAAACATTGGTTACTGTCTAGTCTCTTATCTTATTCAAATTCATGTTTACATTCTTCTATCAAATTGACTAAATCATGATAGCTTGGGTTTATCTTTTCTAATCCTATTTCATTTATAAATTTTGTTCCTTCAGATTCTGATGAGTCTATGGGATCTCTTTCTTCTTCAAATACCTCCATACTTCTTATAGAGTATATACTTTCGTTGTCTGACATATATTTATCTACATTTATTAGATTTTCATTTATATCTTCTATTAATTGTGCATTCCTAGATCTACTATTGTTTCTTTTTGGACAAGTATTTGCTAGATGTTCTATGCTTCCACACGTAAAGCATTCTAATTTATTATCATAAGTTCTAGTGGTATTATATTTTCTTACATGTCTTTGTTTATTTAGATATGGTTTTTTCACTTCTGATTTCCTTAGATAATATATTTTTTTAGGACGATAATCCTTTTTATATTGTTTTTTATTTCTTGTTTTCTTGTAGTCTTGATCATAATGTTGGGTAGTATATATATTTTTGCAGAAATCTGTATCTCCTCTTTTTAATTATTTTTGTATTGTATATTCGTACACTTTTCTTGTAATATTTCCATTATATGTTGTATTCTTTGTCCTATTGACCATTTTGTGTTTGAATTTTGTACTTCCCATTCTCTTTTGGATCATTTTTCTTCTATTTCTCTTCCTAATGTTCCTGGTAATTTATTAAATAATCTATTTCGTAAAGTCTGATCAAACGAGTTTTCACTGATTGTACAATAGTAAAAATACTCGTTTAGAAATTCTTTAATTCTTAACCAATTATTAATACTTAACTGTTCTAAATTTATTAAAGCCCTTTTTTTGTAATACTACTAATCCACTATTGGGATCTTCACCTGTTAGTAAAGTATGTACTTTATTTACAAAATTATATGGGTTAGCTCCTAATTCTATTAATTCTTGGAAATCTTCTGGAAATAATGTTTTATATGCTTCCCACAATGCTTTGGTGGTTTCTCCTAGGAATGTTTCAAGATATCTATACATAATTTCTGCATCTGGCTCTTGATTAACTTGTATGTGTTGTATATAATCTACTACTACTACATTTTTTCATATATCTATTACAGCATTCCATGTCTGAGGGTCATGTGCTCCTAAATTTAAATTTTTTTCCCTTTTTACCACCTTCTTGTAACCTAATGGGTTATATGATATTAGCTTGTAGTGAAAAAATAAAGAGTATTATGAAATCAAAAAAATGAATGAAAAAGGAGAAAGAAATAAAGAATTAAAAAAAAGTAAAAAAGAAAAGGAATAGGAAATAAAGAAATTAAAAAATAAAGAAAAATAAAAAATAAAAGGAACAAATAAAAAATAAGAAAATAAAATAGAAAAAAATAGATAGAGATAAAAAATAAGAATAAATAAATATACAAAAAATAAAGAAAAATAACAAAAAATAAAGGAATTGAAAAATAAAGAGAAAATAAAAATAAAAAAGCAAAAACAAAAGAAACCAATAAAGGAAAAAACAGAATAATAAAAGTAGAAACAAAGAGACAGAGAAAAAAATTAAATGAATAGAGAAATAAACAAGAAAAGAAAGAAATAAAAAAGTAATATATAAATAAAAATTGAGCGTGTGAATTAGATTATGGTGCAAAAGAAATAAAGCGTAAAATAATTTTACGAAAAACTAAATGAAAAAAGAAGAATAAAAAAATTGAAAAAAGAAAAAGAAAAAAGGCAGAGAAATAAAATAGAAAAAAATTGAAAGTGAGATAAAAAAACTAAAACTACAAGAGAAAAGGTATCATATCGAGAAAAGACATCAAATCAATCCTAAACTTGTCCTAAAAAGTCAATAACACACTTAAACTATTGCGTCGATTTATTACACACATGTACTATTTAAAAATGAATTTATTTATACCATAATGCACATACAACCAGTCACATGATCGAAGGTATTTCACACTCGTGCCACATCATCACCATGTCACTACCACATAAAATATTATATGAGATTTCAAAAAAAATAATTTCATGTCACTCCAATTGCTTCTTCTTCACTATGCACCACAAAATCCATAATCAAACCACCATATTGCAGCCATTACAACAAATTCATAGCTCTATTGCTAAATATCACCACCCACCATCAAATTCACTATTGAAATGTCACCATAATTTTTTCACTATTAAATTCATCATTAAACCGCCACCATTGTGGTGATTATCACTACCACATTTCTCACATAAAAATATTACTTAACATCAAATTCACTATTGAAATTACATCCCAACATTATCACCATAAAATTTTACAATCACTATCGACGAGCTTTAACTTCTTCAAATCGTCAAAAAAATTATTCCGAACAGACTTGTCAGATATTTCATGGACAATTAAGAGTTCAGAAAGCTTCCACAATTTTTTTATTTTTGTATCCATATCAAAACTATACACAATATAGATTTTTTTTCTCTTAACTACCTAATAACTTCAATTTCAAGAAGAAAAAGAAGAAGCTGCAGCACAAATCATTGCAAGACCCACAAAAATTTGTGGCAAAATTTACAAATTAAAGATCCTTCACTAGATCTATCACCAAAATTACACCACTACCACATTCATGATTGAAATTCACAACAATAACCATCAAATATTTTTTCAATCACCATTAAAATCAGATCATTGGCATTGCTAATCATTAAAAATAAAAATATATCCACCATTAATTTTTTTAACCAATCATCAATTCCACTATCAAATGGTGAAGAATAAATAGTCAACTAGTAAGTGAAAATAAATCTAAAGAAGTAAAGTAGAAGTGATAGTAAAAAAAAATGTAAAAGAAAAAAGGAACTTAATTTTTTTAAAAAAAAAAAAAAGAGAAGAAGAAAGGGCTTTCAATGGAGAAGAGAGGAGTTATGATTTTTTTCATTTATTTTACCTTTTTTTGTGTTAATTTTATTTTTATACACACCTCTTTTTAAACAAAAAAATCATTTCCCACATCAGTTTTCAGGTGTTCATAAATTTTCTTTTAAGTAGTATAGGTGTATAATAAATCGGTATAATAGTTTGAGTGTGTAATCGATTTTTTGGGATAAGTTTAAGATGAATTTGATGTATTTTTCCTATTTTATCTAAGTAGTTGGGAGGACATTTAATTGTAAATAGTTTGTTCCTATAGGGCATGGATGTACTTTTGTAACAACCTGAAAATTTGAAGAAATTTGTGAAATTTATGTTTTATATGATTTGACTATTTTACCCCTCTTCATAGTTGTATTATGATATTTTTGGGGTGTGAGGGTGATTGTCATGGTTCCCGATATATTTTGCTATCATTTATGCGATATTGTGGTTTTTGATAGCTTCGAGAGCCTTATTTTGGACTTTCATGGATATCTTTTGATCCATGTGAACAAATGGATGAACGGACTATGACAAAAGCTCCAAAATATCGATTTTAGGATAGGTAGACCTTTGGTTCGAATCTTGATGCACTCAAGCTCATTTCAACCTATTGATCGGAAAGTTAAAAAATTAGAAATATGAGTGTGGGACCCATATTTGATCAAACGACCTCAGATAAAAAATCTAACTTTTCCAACAGATCCAAAATATCGATTTTAGGGTGGTAGCATAGTTGGTGTGATTTTACAGATTTTAAATCTCATTTCAGTCCTCGATTTGGAAATTTGTGATTTTGAATTTTGGGGGTTAACTTTGTGAAAATGATATTTTTAAAAAAAATTGATATCTCCATTCAGTTTGGAGCATCGAATTTAGTGTGTTCACATAGTTCTTTTGAATATATCGGACTCCAAATGAATTTCGGGCACCCCGTCAAAATCCATTTGGACTTCGAAAAATCTGCAATATTGCAGATTTTTCTGAAATATATACCAGATTTTTTTACCTCTTTTTTGATCTATTTTGTCCATTCTTTCACCTTGCCTCCTGAGAGTTAAATTTTAAAATAATGTGAGCTTAAAACTGAAGCTTGTGGGAGATTGGAAAGCTAGATAAACATCTATTTCTTGATTATATTACGGATTTAAGGTGAGATTTCATCCTTTCTTACTCAAATTCTTAATTAATTTCACAAAAACTCAAAAATCTTGGGGCTTGATTTTAAACCCCAATTTCACTCCTTTTCACTTGAATAATATTTTAATCTTATAATTACTAGTTTTTCATTAATTTAACTTTCAAAACAACTCTGATTCTTGATTTTAATTCGAAGTTTAAAGATTTTATCCGGTAAAACTTAAAATCAATTTTCTTCAATTTGAACCTCATTTTTTACTCGATTTGACTTGGATTTTCATCTATGAGTTCCTAAAATATGGAAAACACGTTTTTGAAGTAAAGTTATGATTTTGCTCTTATTTTTTAAAAACCCATTCCGGGAGTCCGTTTTCACTTTGAATCAAAAGTAGTCAATATGAGTGTCGTTCATTTTGTTTGGATGCATAAATTCCATATTTGATGTTTTTAGTGAGGTTTGGAACGTTTGTGGAACGTAAGGTCATGGGTTCAAAGAGTAGCAGGTCAATTTTGACATTCGAGGTAGGTTATGGCTTAACTCTTTTAGACTGCATTGGGTAGTAAATGATAATATAAAATGTATGTTAAGGCTGAGAACTAATCATTAAAAAGAGCTATCTATGTGTTGTGCCCGCGTGGGGGCCTATATGTGATGTAATTGATGAAATTGATATATTATATGATATATGTGACTGTGTGGGATCTTCTATGATGTTAATAGCCTTAAATATATGTGAATGATTATATTGTGTTGTTGAAATGTCCAATGTAGTATCATTGGTGTATTGTGATACATTCATACTTGTTATATGAAATATGTGGAAATTCATGAATGAAATAGAAATAATGAGTGAATATTGACTCACGTGGTTGTGGAATATATAATTGTGGTTGGTTGTCGAAATATATCATTGTGATTTATTTTGGAAATACTCATTGTGATTGGTTGTGATAATTACATCCTCATATCATACTCATTCATGAAATATTGGTACCACCATGGCAACATCTGAGAAACAGTAGCAACACCTTATATAAAACCCTCCCCGGTGGAAGTGTCGGGGAAGAGATATTGTAGCACCTTATAAACCCTTCCTAAGGGATGTCCCATGAAGGATATATGAGATATGTGGATTGTATACGGGTTGACAAACCCCCCATGGGTCCTGCATTGGGAGGCTTGCCTCCATAGGTGTATAGGGGGATTATGCAACAATCTCGGAGGTTATGCAACGACCTCGTGCATCATCATCATCAATATCATCATGTACATTGCACTTATGTTATTGTATTTATATTGTGTTGTATTGCCATATTGATTTGTCATCTATATAATTGTCTTATCTTCTTTTACTTGTATTTGGTGATCTTGTATATGCATGTTTCCTTTTGTTCTACTTATGTGATATAATGCATATTTGTGTTCTATCTTGGTGTGATGTTGCAATATATGTGATACATTAGAACCGTTAGTGAAGCCAATGGGCTACCATTGTGGGACATTTTCTGATTGCAGGTGACGTTCCTTTAGTGTATATTTTGTATGCTTTATTTACTACTTTTCTTGGTTAGCCTATGATTCCTACTAAGTAAAAGTGGACCTACTCATACCTACTATTCTCATTTCGTGTAGGTCTTACATCGAGTGCACCTCAGCTTGCTTGACTCGGGCGATTGTTGAAGATTCCAAGGTAGCGATTGGCCATTCATGCATCTAGAGTTCACCTCTATGTTTTTATAGTAGTTATGTCTTTATTATTATTTGGATATAGATATTATTGTTTTGTGGTTATTTCTCTTATGTGTTTGACTCCTGGATTGTATTAGTAGTTCTTACAGTATTGACACCTGGTTTGAGGTATGATTGTTATTTTGGATAAGTTCTTTCTGCATTATTATGATTACTTGTATGGTTAGTCTTCGTTCTAGAAGCCTACCTTAGGGTATTTTTGTATTTTTCTAATTTTGTATCAGTTTGGGTGATTGAATTACTTGTCAAGGCACACCGTGACAAGTGCCATCATGAACCTTATTTTTGGGTCGTGACAAATTGATATCAGAGCATCCAGGTTCATTGGTCTCAACGGTGTAAGAATGGAATGTATAATAGAGTCTTGTGAATTGGTATGTAGACGTCCATATCTATATTTGAGAGGCTATCAGATGTCTTTAGAAAACCTCCCTCATTTTATTCCTTATCGTGCAAAATTCATTCATACATTGTATTCTGAGTTGTGTTTTACTCTTTTTACGCAAATAGTTAGGCTTATACTGCATATCAGTTGAAAAATATTGTGAGAGATTAGTGGAAATAATTTATCAGTTGTAGGCCTATTGATGCTCCTGAGTTGTCATGAAATTAGTTTGTTGATGCCTTTCTAGAGAAATTCTCTCCTTACAGTTTGAGGGATTGGATATGGAACACGTTTGATCATTTGGAGCAGGGCTCCATGACAGTTGCTGAGTATGAGTCACGATTCCATGCCTTGTTTAGATATTCCTACAATATTATTTCCAATGAGTTTGAAAAGATTTAGAAGTTTCTGAAGGGTTTAGATATCTCTCTTCAGCGGGCTACGTATCAGATGGTTATGCTTAGGGCTTTATTTAGAGTATTATGGATCATGCTAAGATGACAAAGGGTATTCTTCGATTATCTTAGGGTGGCACTAAGTAGAGATTTTAGAGGTTCTCATAGATACCGGTGTAGGCCAATGTGGGCGGTGTTACAGTGTTCAGGTAGTAGACCTTTTAGTTCAGCAGTTCAGGGTGGTCGTTCGGTCCTTGTTGTGCCTTCTCCTATTGATATGGTCTTAGAGGTTTCTTTGTGTATGATGATTGGCCTTGTGGCCAGGGACTATCCTCGCTGGTAGATTGGGCTACTTCTATTCTAACTGTGAGGGGTAAGGGTGCTACCAGAGGTGTGATGGGCAGAGGTAATAAAGATCATGGGATTTGACATGGGCCCACTTAGGAAGTTGGTGGTCATGGGGCTACCCAGGTATTTGGTGGTCGTAATCAGTGATATAATATACCCGTCAGGCCAGAGTTAGAGGCATTTGATGCTGTGATCATAGGTATTGTGTCCATTTGTTCCATACCTGCATCTGTGTTATGTGATCCCAAATCGACTTTTTCTAATGTGTCTATGTATTTTTATTTGGGTTTTGATTCGGTTAGTGAGCCTCTTGCCATGCCTATTCATGTATCTACCCTAGTAGGTGATTTATTAGTTGTGGATCAGGTGTACCGATCTTGTGTTATGACTTTTGTTGGGTGTAAGACTTTGGTAGATTTGGTTGTGTTAAAAATGATTGACTTCGGTGTTATTTTAGGAATGGATTGGTTGCATCTTATCATGCTATCCTAGATTGTTATGCTACGACTGTGACTTTCGCCGAGTGTGCCAAGGATATCTTGGAAAGGTACATTACATTCGGGTCCTAAGAGGATTAAATCTTATGCTCAGGCTCGTAAATTAGTTGAGAGGGGATGTTTATCTTACTTGGCCTCATATTCATAACACCAGTGTTGTTTTTCCTCCTTCCTTGGATTTTATTTGTGAGTTTATGGATGTGTTCCCACGAACTTGCCCGGTATGCCTCCAGATCAAGATATTAATTTCGTTATTGATGTTAAGCTGGGCACCAAGCCCATTTCTATTCCTCCTTATAAGATGGCCACAACAAGGTTGAAAGAACTAAAGGATAGGTTGCAGGAGTTGTTGGATAAAGGATTTATCCGACCTAGTGATTCACCATAAGGTGTGACTATCTTGTTTGTGAGGAAAAAGAAGGGGTCTATGCAGATATGTATGGATTATCGACAGTTAAATAATATACCGATTAATAATAAGTATCCTCTTCCTCGCATTGATGATTTATTTGATCAACTTCAGGGTGCTGTAGTATTTTCGAAGATTGATTTGACGTTCGACTATCACCAGTTGAGGATTAGAGCTTCGAATATTCCGAAGATGGCTTTTCAGACTCGATATGGTCATTATGAGTTCTTGGTCAGGTCCTTTGGATTAACCAATGCCCCTACCACATTCATGGAGTTGATCAATCGGTGTTCCGCCTGTATCTTGACTCCTTTATTATTATATTTATAGGTGATATCTTGGTTTAGTCAAAAGAGTGAGGTTAAGCATGAGGAGCATTTGCGAATTGTGCTTCAGAGATTGTTGGTATGCTAAGTTCTTTAAGTGTGAGTATTGGTTGGAGTTTTTTTCAATCTTGGGTCATGTGGTGACTAAGGAAGGTATTTTGGTTGTCCATTCAAGGTTACAGTGGTTCTTGATTGGGCTAAACCTATTTCGCCCACCAAAATTTAGAGTTTTATTGGCTTAGTAGGTTATTATCGACATTTATTGAGGATTTTTCATCCTTTGCAGCTCCATTGACCAAGTTGAATCAGAAGATTTCCTTTTAGTGGTCTGATGTTTGTGAGGGGAGCTTCCAAAAGCTTAAGGATGTGTTGACTTCAGCTCCTATATTAGTTTTTCCCCAGGAGGGCGTGCATTTTACCGTGTTTTGTGATACTTCAGGTGTTGGATTGGGTGCGACATTGATGTAGGAGAGCAAGGTGATTGCTTATGTGTCTCATTAGTTGAAGCCTCATGAGAGGAATTATCCTACCAATGATTTGGAGTTGTGCACTGTTATGTTTGCTTTAAAGTTTTGGAGGCACTACTTGTATGGAGTCTATTGTGAGATCTTCTCAGATCATCGTAGCCTTCAGTACTTCTTCACCCAACGAGATCTTAATCTGAGGCAGTGTAGTTAGCTTAAGTTGTTTAAGGATTATGACTTGGCTATTCTCTATCATTCGGACAAGGCTAATATAGTTACGGATGCCTTGAGCCGAAAGTCAACTAGTATGGGTAGCTGGGTGCATCTTTTGACTCAGGAGAAGCCTTTAGCCAAAGGTTTAGTCTTTAGCTAACTAGATGGTTAGACTTGATATTTCGACCCCTAGTCGTGTTTTGGCATTTGTAGAGCTAAATCTTCTTTGATGGAGCAGATTCAACCTCACTAGTTTGATGATCTTGGATTGAGGTTGATTTGAGATAAGGTATGAGTGGAGAGGCTAAGGAAGCTTCACTTATTTCAGATGGAGTTTTGAGGATTGGGGCCGAGTTTGTGTGTCGTGAGTGGGTGATTAGATTAGGTTGATCTTAGAGGAGGCCTATTGTTCCAGATATTCCATCCATCCAAGTGTGACTAAGATGTATATGATTTAGACACCACTAATATTGGGGTGTCATGAGGTGAGATATAGCGGATTTTTTGGGTTATTGCCTATGTTGTCAGCAGGAGAAGGCCAAGCATGACATACCCTAAAAACCGAGCCATGTCATATGGGCACAACAAGCACACATGTACCGAAGGTCACCCCGATAACCCAACCCAATCATCATCACATCCATCACAAGGATCGAATAAATCCTGACCATATAATAAAATAGCAAAAATATAACTAAGTATCAAGTCTTAACAAAGTGTAACCATTTCATAATCATCAATACACTATCCAAATATACCCAAGTCCACAGCCATCCACAATACCTCTATA
Source organism: Capsicum annuum (assembly GCF_002878395.1). Classification (NCBI taxonomy): domain Eukaryota; kingdom Viridiplantae; phylum Streptophyta; class Magnoliopsida; order Solanales; family Solanaceae; genus Capsicum; species Capsicum annuum. The sequence goes on from NC_061118.1 coordinate 123,545,389, forward strand.
CAAACCAGAGTTTAGACAAGTATATGTCGAGACAAGCCCCTGACAATAGCCAAACCAAGCCAAAATAAACTAAGTCTTAAGATAGGGGACCAAGAATGAATGTCTTCCAAAGTAGGGAAGCTCACCATTCCAAGTCAATGCACGAACCGCCTCGATCACTTAATCACTACGCAGGAAGAGAATATGATGCTCCGGCCTCTATGTCGCATATAGACATAGTTTCTGGAGACGATTAGCGGTTGGAGCGCTAGCATGTAACTCAAGGATAAGGATAATATAACATCATCATTCAACAACAAATCAATATATCATCACATATCATATTCCTATACTTATCCTTACACAGAGATATTCCACACGTTATTTAAGAGACTAAGGCTCAATAACATTCTTGAACATATAATCATGCACATAGATATACACAACATGTTTCTATTATGCCACAAAGAAAACAAGACTTAGCATGCAATCTCAATACACTTATTCCCTTATCATGAGATGGACAACTACGACCTCCTATACTTATAGACTCAAGCATTTTTTATTCAATGAGGTCCTCAGATACTAAACAAAGTCTTTAGGCAAGGGACTCAAACCACAATCCTCTTTGACTAGGGACTTGAACAACTAGTCATCTCAATGGACAAGGGACTCAAATCACAAGCCACTTCATTGGGCTAGGGATTCGAACTACTAGTCATCTCATTGGACTAGGGACTCGAACCACTAGTCATTTTGTTATATGAGGTATTCTAACCTCAAGAGATCTCTTTGGGAGAGGGACTTGAACCACAAGCCATATCATCGGGCAAGGGACTCAAACGGTAAGCCATATCATCGTACTAGGAACTCGAACCACTAGTCATTCCATCACCATTATTAGTCGACATTCAAACCCCCAATCCATTGGTTCATACATTAACATTTATATAGTTTGTTTCACATTTAAGGACTTTAGCTCAATTAGCCAATCCAACACTATACATGACCACATGGTCCTCACGGGAGCCTTCATTGCTCAACCATTTAATTAGGCCAATGCCTTAGCTTATTTCATCATACAATTCAATTTATGGTCATCAAGACCCACACAACTATTCATATTTCATTAGAAATCTTATAACATATATACACAATTCAAGTTCATCCCTATGTCTAGGGCCTTACCATTACATTAGTCATCAACCAACAAGGTTATCAAATTTACAATACATGGCTCATAATGCCTTCACAATAACATTTATCAATCATTCATAACTATTAGACCATTTCCCTAGTTCAATGCATCACCAACAATTTTACTAGGCAATTCACTTAGACATTTTCACAAACACCTTATGTACTTACCTTTAACAAATCCATTTTCATGGTAAACATCATCAAGATTAGGGTTACTCATGAACCACATATTAGACCACATACAACAAGTACCCACATATGATATTCATCATCAATAACATGAATAAACATAAGACTGAGTAAGAATTATCATTATTCATCACTTAGAAATAAAACCCTTTTTAATTTAATTTCAAAACCACCATGTACACATACTAATCCAAGCATGAAATACATGGATTTAGAGTTTTTTTATAAAGGGGAAGAGGTTTATGCCTTAAACAAGATGATACACAAAGAATCTTGACTCCTTATTTCCAATAGATGAGCACCCTCTAAACCCTATCCTCTAATATTGCTTCAAGAAGCTTTTAGAGTGTTTTGGAGTATTTGAGTCTTGTAAATGAATACTTAAAAGGCTGCAATGCCTTATATAGTGAGAGGGTTTTGGGTTTTAGACAAGGTAAATGACCATAAGACCCTTAGTTTAAAAATGAAAAGTGACCTCATCCAGAGGTACGACTCCTCCATACGACTCCCTTAGTAATTGTACCCTAAATCATACCCTAATCTTATCCTAGGTCAACCATACTATTGTGGGTACAAGTGGACATCTTTGAGTTGTATCCAAAGGGTAAGACTTACCCTTAACTCATAAGCTTCACTCGTGACAAAAATAGTCTACTTGAGTTGAGGCTTTACTCTATATGGTTAAGTAGTATACTACTCGTATGCATTGGTTATGACCAAAGGGAGGCCATGTCATATAGTGGACAGTGTACTACACTAACATGTTGCTTAAGGTACGAAAGGGGAGGGAAAAGTATAAACACAAGTTAACATATTATCACATATCAAAATAACTTTCAACTAGTTAAAACAAACACACAATAAGGATGCAACACAACACACATCATGGTCATTATCAATCAATTGTTCACTGCATCAACTTTGGGATTCAAGCCCATCATTTATTAAGGCTATTTGGCTCCTTCAAGGATTAGGGACTCGAACCCATTATAGTTTAGGGACTCAAACGCATTATCTACCCAAGACATAAGTCAATTCAAGAAGATTAACACATACCTCAATCATAAGTTTCCAGAATGGAAACTAAATGCAGATACTTGGACTTCATGTACTCTCCCGCCTCCCAAGTAGCCTCCTTAGACTTTTGGTTCCTTCAAACTTAACGGTCTAAGATCCTCAACGGGATCTCGTCATATGACAAGGAGTCCTGAATATCAATATTTCCAAAGTATCACTAACAAATTTATGCAATAAAGATACGTAGAACACCGGATGAATGGATTTCATACTAGAAGGCAACTCCAACTCATAGGCAATATTGCCAACCCTCTTCACAATCAATAGAGACCAACATACTGGGGACTAAGCTTTCTCTTCTTACCAAACTGCACCACTCTCTTCATGGGAGATATTTTCAAGAATACCCAATCAGCAACCCTAAACTCTAAGTCCCTACGCCTCACATTCGTATAGGACTTTTGGCAAATTTGAGCGGTTTTCAATCTATCACGAATCACCTTCACCTTATCTAAGGCTTGATATACTAAATTGGGGCCAAGCAACTTACCCTCACAAACTTTATACCACCCAATAGGATATCAACATCTCCTACCATACAAAGCCTCAAAAGGCATCATGCCAATACTAGAGTGGTAACTATTATTATAGGTGAATTCAATCAAAGGCAAGTGGTCATACCATCTACCACCATATTCAATCACATAAGCCCACAACATATCCTCTAATATTTGGATAGTTCTCTCTACTTGCCCCTCCATTTGCGGGTGCATAGTGGTACTAAGGCACACTCTAGTTCCCAAAACCTTTTGGAACAACTTCCAAAAGTGGGATGAAAATGAAGGACCATGATCCAAGATAATAGAAATTGAAGCACCGTGCAACTTCATGATCTTCGCAAGATACAACTTAGCATAATTTTCCACCGAGAAACTAGTCCTCAAGGGCAAGAAATGAGGGGACTTTATCATTCTATCGATAATTACCCAAGTAGAATCGCATTGATTTAGAGATCGAGGAAGATCGGTAAAAAAATCCATATTAATTATCTCCCACTTCCACTCGGGCAAAGAAATCTCTTGGTACAAACCACCGGGCCTCATGTGCTCAACTTTTACTTGTTGACACACCATACAATTGGCTAAATAGTTAGCCACATCATATTTCATATTACTCCACCAATAAAACTTTTTAAGGTCATAATATATCTTGATGGAACTGGGATAAATAGCATACCGAGATTCATGAACCTCGGTCATCATCCTTTCCCTCAATCCATCAATGTCAGGGATATATAGCATACCTTAGTATCTCAAGATACCATCACCACTAATCACAAAGTCCGCAACCTTATGTTGACCCACATTACTCTTGATTTTCATAAAATTAGGCTCCAAGACATGCTTTTTTTATCTCAATAACAAGAGAAGACTGAGATACCGGATGCACAAATACACTACTATTCTCGGAGTTCGTAAGTCGAATTCTAAGATTTGCCAAAAGATGAATATGGCTCACAAATTCCCACTTATCCTCATCTATATGGTCCAAACTTCTCATGGACAATCTACTAAAATCATCAACAACTATATTTGCCATACCAGGATGGTAATGAAGACTCATATCAGTCTTTGAATAGATCAAGCCACCTTCTTTGCTAGAGATTCAACTTCTTTTGAGTAAATATATATTAGAGGCTCTTAAGATCAGAAAAAATGTCAAAATAAACACCATAGAGATAATATCGCCAAATCTTCAACGTGAAGACCACGACTAACAACTATAAGTTATGAGTAGGGTAATTCTTCTCATGAATTTTCAACTTCCTAGAAGCATAGGCCACCACCCTACTGTGTTGTATCAATATGAAACTAAGGCCGACTTGAGAAGCATTACAATATACCAAAAAACCCTTACCACCCTTAGGCAAGGTCAAAATTGAAGAAGAAGACAATTTATCTTTCAACTTCTTGAAACTACCCTCACACACATTGGACCACAAAAACTTGACCTTCTTTTGGGTTAACTTGGTCAATGGGGAGGCTATAGTGGATAAAATCTCTACAAACCTCCTATAATAATTGGCTAGAACTATAAAGCTCCAAATATCGATTAGAGACATAGGTCTAGGCCACTTCTTAACCTCTGTAGCCTTTTAGGGATCTACCATGATCCCTTTACTAGAGATAACATGACTAAAAAAAGCTACGGCTTTCAACCAAAACTCATACTTGGAGAACTTGGCATACAAATAATGATCCTTCAAAGTTTGTAACACGGCATAGAGGTGATCTATATGATCCTTCTCACTCTTAGAATACACTAAGATGTCATCAATGAAGACAATGACAAATATATCAACGAATGGATAGAAGACCCTATTCATCAAATCTATGAATGTTGTTGGGGCATTGGTCAATCCAAAGGTTATGACAAGAAACTCATAGTGACCATATCGGATTCTAAAGGCAGTTTTAGAGATATCCGCTTCCCAAATCTTGAGCTGGTGATAACCCGATCTAATATCAATCTTAGAGAAATACTTTGCACCCTGAAGTTGATCAAACAAATCGTCGATCCTAGGAAGAGGATATTTATTCTTTATGGTCACTTTATTCAACTGATGATAATCAATGCATATACGAAGAGAACCATCCTTCTTGCGCACGACCAACACGGGAGCACCCTATGGAGACACATTGGGGTGGATAAAACCTTGATATCTAATGTCTTTTAATTGGTCATTAAGTTCCTTCAACTCCATTGGAGCCATCCAATAAGGAGGAATAGATATCGAATGAGTCTCTTGGACAAGATCAATTCTAAAATCAATTTCCCTATTGAGAGAAACACTTGGAAGATCATATAAAAACACCTTGAGAAACTCATTAACCACGGGAACAAATTATAGATAAGCAACTTTTGAGTTAGAATCTTTAACTCGGACCAAATAATACAAACATCCCTTTAAAATTATCTTTTGGGCCTTAAGATAAGAGATGATCCTTCCCTTAGGCACTAAGGAACCTCCTTCCCATATAATGACTGGATCATTAGAGAATTTGAACATGACCTTATCAGTCTGATAATCTAAGGAAGCATAGCAGGACTACAACCAATCCATCCCAGAATAATATCAAAATCGACTAGTCCAACACCATTAAGTCTATAAGAGTACCTCTACCACTAATAGATATCATACACCCCTTATAGACTCTTCTAACAATCACAAAGTAACCTACTGGGTAGAAACATAAAAAGAAACTAACAGACTTTTGGGACCACAATCAAGGTGCACCACCATATACGAGGTCACATGAGAAAGATTAGACCCTTATCAAGCAAATAATACACATTACAGGAGAAAAGTTTCAACATAACCATGAAAACATCAGAAGATGCCTCAGAATCCTAACGAGTAGAAAGTGCATACAAGTGCCAGAAATAAAAGCAAAGGCAGACATAGCGCCCTTTGGTGTCGGAGTAGCAATAGGGGCCCTATTGTTCGAAGAATATGCTCAAGATTAGCACTCTTTGTGCATGTACTAGACCTAACCATACAAAAAATATTTGTATCTCCTCTTCTTATACTGACCATGGTGACTCTGACCACAAAATCTGCAAGAAGGGAGGGGTAGAGTCGATTGGGCATCACTAGTCTGAAATTTGGCACCTTATGCCTGGGACCCACCACTAAATTGAGACCGATGACTACCCAAAAACTTTGGGTAAGAAAAGCGAATACTAGCAGAGGAGAACAAATTTGGACTCCCCCATTTCTTTCATAACCACTTGCCACCATCTCCTCTACTAAACTTATAAGGCCTAAATTTCTTTCCTTACCTCTCGCTAAGATCAACTTGCTTCTTTTTTTCACTAAGATGGACCACTCCAACCTCCCATACTTATAGACTTAAGAATTCTTTACTCAACGAGGTCCTCAAACCCTAAACAAAGGCTTTAGGAAAGGGAATCAAACCACAAGCCTTTCAGACTAGGGAATTGAACCACTAGTCATCTCAATAGACTAGGTAATCAAACCATAAGCCACTTCATTGGGCTAGGGACTCGAACCACTAGTCATCTCATCGGACTGGAGACTCAAACAACTAGTCATTTTATTAGATGAGTTAGTCAAACCTCAAGATATCTCTTAAGGCGAGGGACTTAAACAACAAGCCATATCATCAAGTAAGGGACTCAAAGGACTCAAACCACAAGCCATATCATCGGGTAAGGAACTTGAACCACAATCCATATTATCAGACTAGGTTCAAACCACTAGTCATTCTACCACCATTATTAGTCGACATTTGAACCCCAATCCATTGGTTTATATATTAAAATTTATATATTCTATTTTACATTTAATGACTTTATCTCAATTAGCCAATCCAACACTATACATGACCACATGGTCCTCACAGAAGCCTTTATTGCTCAACCATTTTATTAGGTCAATGTCTTAGCTCATTTAATCATGCAATTCAATTTGTGGTCATCAAGACCCACACAAATATTCACATTTCATTAGAAATCTTAGACCATATTTCACCATACTTAGTTCAATACACAATTCATGTTCATCTCTATGTCTAGGGCCTTACCCTTTCATTAGTCATCAACCAACAAGGTTATCAAATTCACAATACATGGCTCATAGTGCCTTAACAATAATATTTATCAATTATTCATAACTATTAGACCATTTCCCTAGTTCAATGCATCACCAAAAATTTTACTAGGCAATTCACTTAGACATATTCACAAATACCTTATGTACTTACCTTTAACAAAGCCATTTTTATGGTGAAAATCATTAAGATTAGGGTTAATCATAAACCATATGTTAGAACACATACATAAAGGACCCACATATTATATTCATCATCATTAACATGAATACACACAAGACTAAGTAAGAATCATCGTTATTCATCTCTTAGCAACAAAACCCTTTTCATTTAATTTCAAAACCACCATGTACACTTACTAATCCAAGTGTGAAATAAATGGATTTAGAGTTATTTATCAAGGTAAAGAGGTAAATTCCTTAAACAATATGATACACCAAGAATCTTTACTCCTTTTTTCCACTAGATGAGCACCCTCGAAACCCCATCCTCTAATCTTGCTTCAAGAAGATTTTAAAGTATTTTGGAGTGGTTGAGTCTTGTAAATAAGGACTTAGGAAGATACAATGACTTTTATAGTAAGAGGTATTAGTGTTTTAGATAAGGAAAATGGCTATAAGGCCCTTAGTTAAAAGATGAAAAGGGACCTCATCTAGGGGTACTACTCCTCCATACGACTTCCTTAGTAATTGTACCCTAGGGTACGAGTGGTACCCTAACTCATACCCTAGGCTTATCCTAGGTCAACCATACTGTTGTAGATATGAGTGGACATGTTTGAGTCATATCCAAAGGGTACGACTCACCTCTAACTCATAAGTATCACTCGTGACAAAAATAGTCTACTTGAGTTGAGGCTTCACTCTATAAGATTTAGTAGTACATGACTCGTATGCATTGGTTACGACCAAAGAAAGATCTTGTCGTATAGTGGATAGTGTACTACCCTAATATACTGCTCAAGGTACGAGAGGGGAGGGGCAATGTGGTATGAGTCGTATCCAAGAGTACGACTCAAACCTCTAGTCGTACCCAACTCAGAGGCATAAAAATAAAGTTGTTTTTCAATGGTTCAAAGCCTAGGTATTTCAGAGCATATAAGACCTAGTGGTTTGCTTCAGAGGTTACCCATTCTCAAGTAGAAGTGGGAAGGATCACCATAGACTTGTGACTGGTTTTTCTTGACATCTAATGGTTTTGACAGTGTTTGGGTCATCATGGATTGATTGACCATGTCAGGTTATTTTATTTTGGTTCAAGTCTTATCCAGTGCTGAGAGGTTGGTCCATATCTATATTTAAGATTGTGCATCTGCATGGTGTGTCGATTTCCATTATTTCAGATTAAGGTTGTATATTCATATCTTACTTTTGGGAGACTTTTCAGGATGAGTTTGGTATTTGAGTTGATCTTAGCACAATGTTTCATTCCTATACTGATGGTTAGTCAGAGCGGACTACCTAGTTTTTGAAGGATATACTCCACATATACGGGATGGATTTTGGTGGTCAGTGGGAAAAACTTTTGGCTTTAGCAAAGTTTGCATATAATAATAGCTACCATTCTAATATTAACATGGCTTCTTTTGAGGAATTGTATGATAGGCGTTGTCGCTCCCTAGTGGGTTGATTTAATGTTTCAGAGTTGAGACCTCGAGGCATAGACTTGCTTCGTGAGTCTTTGGATAGAGTTCGAGTTATTTAAGAAATATTTAAAGTATATCGAAGTAGGCAAAAGTTCTATGCTGATCATAGACTTTGTGCCTTGAGATTTGGTATTGATGATCGTGTTTTTATTAGAGTTTCACCCATTAATGGTGTAATAAGGTTTGGGTAGAGGGGAAACCTTAGCCTATGGTATATTGGTCCATTTGAGATTCTTCAGACAATTTGTGATGTAGCTTATGAGTTGGCTTTACCCCCTAACATATCTGTTGTTCATCCAGTTAGCCATGTTTGTATGCTTCATCGTTATATTCTGGATGAGTCTCATATTATTCGGTTGGAGCTAGTTCAGTTAGATTAGAGGTTATCTTTTGTTGAGGAGCCATTCTTTAATTTGGCTAAGGATGTTAGGCAGTTATGCTCTAGAGTTATCCCTGTGGTTAAGGTATAGTGGCGACATAGACTTGTAGATGAGGCTACTTGAGAGGTTGAGTCTAATATGCATAGTTCCTATCCCTAGCTCTTCATTAATTCAAGTATTTCTTTGCCTTTGTTCGAGGATTAACTGAATTTTTAGTAGTGGATGATGTTACGACCTAAAAATTTGATGAAATATGTGAAATTTGTGATTTTGTGTGATTTGATTCTTTTATCACTCCTCATGGTTGTATTATGGTATTTCTGGGGTGTAGGGGTGATTGGCATAGTTTTCGATGCATTTTGGTACTATTTATATGATATTGCATTTTTTGATGGCTTCGAAAGCCTTATTTTGGACTTATGTGGATATCTTTAGATCCGTGCGATGGATGGATGAACAGACTATGCCAAAAGCTTCAAATATAGATTTTAGGCTAGGTATACCTTCGGTTTGGGTTCTGGTGCACCCGAGCTCATTTCAACCTATTGGTCAAAAAGTTAAAAAATTAGAAATACGAGTATGAGATCCACATTTGATCGATATGACTTCAGATAGAAAATCCAACTTTGCCATGAGATATGGAATATTGATTAGGGTGGTAACATATTTGGTGTGATTTTATGGCTTTTAAATCTCATTTCACCCTTCGATTTAGAAAATTGTGATTTCGAATTTTGGGGATCAACTTTGTAAAAATGATATTTTATTAAAAATATGATATAGCCATTGAGTCTTGATTGTCAAATTTAGTGTGTTTACATAGTTTGTTTGCATATATCGTACTCCAAACGAATTTTGGGGACCTCGTTGAAGTCCGTTTGGACTTTAAAAGATCTGCAATATATACAAGAACTTTTACCCCTTTTTCGGCCCATTTTGTCCATTCTTTCACCTTGCCTCTTGAGAGTTAAACCCTAAGATAATGTGAGAGATTAAAAGTGAAGCTTGTGGGAAGTTGAGAATCTAGATTAACATCTATTTCTTTATTATATTACGGATTTAAGGTAAGATTTCATCCTTTCTTACTCTAATTCTTGATTAATTTCTCAAAACCCCAAAAGTTTTAGGGCTTGATTTTATACCCCAATTTCACTCCTTTTCACTTGAATAATATTTTAATCTTATAATTACTAGTTTTTCATCAATTTAAATTTCAAAACAACTCTGATTCTTGATTTTAACCCAAATTTTAAAAATTTTATCCGGTAAAGGTTAAAAATGATTTTTCTTCGATTTGAACCTAACTTTTTACTCGATTGGACTTGGGTTTTCAGCCATGGGTTCCTAAAAATATATAAAACATTTTTTTGAAGTAAAGTTATGATTTTGCCCTTCTTTTTTTAAAACCCATTTCGGTGGTACGTTTTGACCCAAACCAAAAGTAGTCAATATGGGTGTCGTTTGTTTTATTTTGACGCGTAGATTCCATATTTAATATTTTTAGTAATGTTTGGGATATTCGTGTAAAGTAAGGTCATGGGTTCGAAGAGTGGTAGATCGATTTTGGCATTCGAAGTTGGTTATGGCTTAACTCTTTCAGGATGACTTGGGTAATAAATGATGATACAAAATAAATGTTAAGAGTGGAAACTAATCATAAAACAAATCGATCTATCTGTTTTGCCCACATGGGGGCCTATATGTAATGTAATTATTGAATTTGAGATATTATATGATATGTATTCATACATGTTGTTATATGAAACATATGGAAATTCATGAATGAAACAAAAATAATGAGTGAATATTGGCACACGTGGTTGTGGAATGTATAATTGTGGCTGGTTGTTGAAATATATCATTGTGATTGATTATGGAAACACCTATTATGATTGATTGTGAGTATTACATCCTTATATCATACTCATTCATGCAACATTGGTACCATTGTGGCAACATCTGAGAAACACTGGCAACACCTTTTATAAAACCCTCCCCGAGGGAAGTACGGAGCAGAAGATATTATAGCACCTTATAAAACCCTTCCCGGGGAATATGCCATGGAGAAGATATGAGAATGTGGATTGTATATGGGTTGGCGAATCTATCAAGGGTCATGCGTTGGGAAGAATGCCTCCGTAGGTGTATACAGGGATTGTGCGATGAACTCGGAGGTTGTGTGATGACCACGTGCATCATCATCATCATGTACATTGCACTTACGTTATTGTATTTATATTGTATTGTATTTCCATATTGACTTGCCATCTATGTAATTGTCTTATCTTCTTTTATTTGTATTTGATGATCTTGTATATGTATGTTTCCCATTGTTTTACTTATATGTGATATAATGCATATTTGTGTTCTATCTTGGTGTGATGTTGTAATATTTATGATATATTAGAACTGTTACTGCAAGCGGTGTGGGATGGTGCTGTGGGACATTATCTGATTCCAGATGACGTGTCCTTAGTGTATATTTTGTATGTTTTATTTACTACTTTGCTTGGTCGTCCTATGATATCTATAGAGTACAAGTGAACTATACTCATGCCTACCGCGCCCTTTCAGTGCAGGTCCTAGCTCGAGTGTGCCTCGATTTTCTTGACTCGAGCGATTATTGAAGCTTTTAAGGTAGCAGTTGGACATTCATGCGTCCGGGGTTCACCTTTATCTTTATATGGTTGTTATGTCCTTATTAGTATTCGGAGACTGATATTATCCCTTTGTGGTTATTTTTCTGATGTATTTGACTCCTGGATTGTATTAGTAGTTCTTATACTATTGACATTTGGTTTGGGGCATGATTGGTATTTTGGATAAGTTCTTTCCACATTATTATGATTACTTGTACGCTTATGATTCGTTCTAGAAACCTTAACTACAGGTAATTTTGTATTTTTTCTTTTTGTATCAATTTGGGTGAAAGACTTACTTGTCAAGATATGCCGCGACAAGTGCCATCATGACTCTCATATTTAGGTCGTGACAACTTTCCCCTTAAATTAAAGGAAAATGAACACTGCATGGTCACTTTGAAAAACTATTTCCATTGAAAGTGACCTTTTCAAAGTTATCCCATTAATGGGCCACTCTCTCCAAACTATTTCTACCCAATGGCCAGTCGGCCTTTTGAACCCATAAGCTAACCATTTTCAATTTTGGGCCATTTCGGCGCATTTTTTAAAAAGTAGTTCAGATTTTTTTTCACTGCATTTTCTGAGCCAAAAAATCTATTTGTTTTTGAAAGAATAATTTAATATAATTGTATAAAAATAGTACAATTATTATATATGGTATCCATAAAAAATGTATAGTTATTGTATAAAAATTATATATATGATGTGTGTAGGAACTGAATTATTGTGGTATAGACTATTTATGTACATAAGATATATGTATAAAAGAATGAATGTGGTATAAGGACTATATCGGGTGAATCTCAAAAATAGACCCAAATTGGGGTGACTTTCAAATTTTAGCCTCAAATAAAAAAGCTTTCTTAAAATAGCCTTTACCTATTAACTAATATTTTATGGACAAAATTACCCTTGATCAATGGAGTAAATTATATAAATGATCCTCACAATGGATAACAACTCCATATTTATATCTTTCAAATTTTATTTTTTTTCTCATTTTAATTTTAATTTGATTTTTATTTTTTCTTTTCTCTTTTTATTTTTAATTTTCTCAACCCTTACTTTTTTTCATTTTTCCTCTCAACTTCTTTTTTTTTCTTTTTTCTTTTATATTTTTTTTATTTTTTATTTTTTCTTACTCTTTTTTTTATTTTTTTAGTTTTTCTTAACCCTTACTTTTTTCTTTACACCTTCCAACATCAACTTTTATAAAAAAACAATAATTTTCTTTGACTTTTTTATTTTAATTTTTCGCAACCTTTTTTTTATTTAATCTTTCTTTTTTTCCTATTCTCTCTCAACTTCTACATTTTCTTTGATTTTTATTTTTTTAATATTTTTCTTCATTTTCTTTTCTTTTTGCAATTTTTATTATTTTTGTTCTTTTCTTCAATTTCTTCAATTCAAGTTACATCTCATAAGCAATAATTAACATTATCACATTATAAAGGCAAGACTTACGACTTTCAAACAATAAGCTACATTTCATGGGCAAGAGTTGACACTGCTACATTGTAGAGGCAAGACTTATGACTTTCAAATAACAAGTTACGTTTCATGGGCAAGAGTCGATACTACCACATTGTATTTTTATTTATGAGATGTTTTATAACTCTTACCTTAGAGAAAAGACTTAGCTCAGGGACTTTCAAACAATAAATTATACCCCACGAGCAAGAGGTAACTCTACCACGTTATGTTTTCATTTATGAGATGTTCTACAACTATTACCTTAAAGGCAAGACTTAGCTCAAGGACTTTCAAACAACAAGTAATGTTTCATGGGGAAGAGTTAACACTACCACATTGTATTCTGATTTATGAGATGTTCTACAACTGTTGTCTAAGAGGCAAGACTTAGATCAGGGACTTTCAAACAATAAATTATGACCCACGGGCAAAATTTGTTTCTACCAGGGTATTTTTCATTTATGAGATATTCTATAACTATTGCCTTAGAGGAAAAACTTAGCTCAATGACTTTCAAACAATAAATTATGCCCCACGGGCAAGAGTTGACTCTACCACGTTATATTTTCATTTATGAGATGTTCTGCAACTATTGCCTTAGAGGCAAGACTTAGCTCAAGGACTTTCAAACAACAAATTATGCCTCACGGGCAAGAGTAGACTCTACCACAATATGCTTTCATTTATGAGATGTTCTACAACTCTTGCCTTAGAGGCAAGGCTTAACTTAAGGACTTTCAAACTACAAATTATGCCCTACGGGCAAGAGTTAACTCTACCATATTATATTTTCATTTATGAGATGTTCTACAATTATTGCCTTAGAGGCAAGACTTGGCTCAAGGACTTTCAAACTATAAATTATTTTCCACGAGCAAGAGTTGAGTTTACCACATTATGTTTTTATTTATGAGATGTTCTACAACTATTGCCTTAAAGATAAGACTTAATTAGCTCAAGGACTTTCAAACTACAAACTATTCCCCACGGGCAAGAGTTGACTCTACCATGTTGTGTTTTTATTTATGAGATGTTCTACAACTATTACCTTAGAGGCAAGACTTAGCTTAAGGACTTTCAAACTACAAATTATGTCCCACGGGAAAGAGTTGACACTACCACATTATGTTTTCATTTATGAGATGTTCTGCAACTCTTACCTTAGAGGGAAGACTTAATTAGCTCAAGGACTTTCAAACTACAAATTATGCCCCACTGGCAAGAGTTGACTCTACCACGTTATGTTTTCATTTATGAGATGTTCTACAACTATTGCCTTAGAGGCAAGACTTAGCTCAAGGACTTTCAAACTACAAATTATGCCCCATGGGAAAAAGTTGACACTACCACGCTATGTCTTCCTTTATGAGATGTTCTACAACTCTTTCCTTAGAGGCAAGACTTAGCTCAAAGACTTTCAAACTATAAATTATGCCCCACGGGCAAGATTTGACACTACCACGTTATGTCTTCATTTATGGGATGTTCTACAACTCTTGCCTTAGAGGCAAGACATGACTCAAGGACTTTCAAATAATAAATTATACCCCATGGGCAAGAGTTGACACTTCTACATTATGCCTTTATTGATGAGATATTCTACAACTCTCATCTTAGAGACACGACTTACATCAAAAATTTTCAAAGAACTTCGTAAAAATAATTCATGCCCTTAAATTTGCTTTTATGTCAAAAAAAGAAGATACTCTTGCAGATTATCCAATTTTTTTATTTATTTGCAAAATATAATAGAAGTTGAGAAAAAAAAAGTGATCAAAAACAAAAGAGAAAAACAAAAAAAAGATTGAGAAAAAAAGGAAGAAAAAAAAAAGATCAAGAAAAAAGCAAAGAATTAAACAAATTGAGAAAAATAAAAATAAAGTTTGAGACAAATGAGGAAAGAAAAGAGAACTGAAAAAAAGAAAAAAATGATCAAACAAAATAGAGAAATAAAAAAAAAAGTGAGAAAAAAACGCAAGAAAAAAATAAAGATTAAGAAAAATTTAAAGAATTAAAAAAATAAGAAAATAAAAAATGAGAGGGAAAAATAAAAATAAAGTTTGAGAAAAATAAGAGAAAAAAAAAAGAGAACTAATAAAAACTAAAAATAAAAGAAAAATAAAGGTTAAAGACAAATGAATTGAAAAAAGGGAAAAAAGAATTAGATAATGCTTGAGGGAGAAAAAAAGAAAAAAATAAAGGTTGAGACAAATCAATTAAAACATGAAAATAAAATTAAAGAAAAAACAAAAGGTGAAAATAATAAAAAATAGAATAATAAAATTAAATAAAAAATAAAAAAGTGAAAATAATAAAATATAAAATAATAAAACTAAAGGAAAAAATAAAAAGTGACAATAATAAAAATTAAAATTTGAGAGACAAATAAGTATGAAAAGTTTAGAAAATATATTTGAGGTGTAGAGGGACAAAAAGGTACTTGTACTATATTTAAAAAGTAAGGAAGATTATTCTTTAAAGACATTTCTTATTGAGGTCAAATATCTAAAGTCACCCATATTTGGGTCTATGACATGCAATTTCCTGGACTATATTAATATGCTGCAGGAGTTGTATAAATATGATATAAGGACAATATCAATATGATATAAGGATTATATCAATATGGTATAGAGATTGTACCGATATGATATAGAAAATATATATACACAGAAATTTTTGTATAAGCTACATGAATGTGGTATGGGGACTGTATCATTATGGTATAAGAATTGTCTATACCATAACGATACACATGTATTCAATAAGCAACTATTAATTTCAATTATCTTTATAATAATTGCAGCTAAAGATTGTATAGAATGTGTATAATTGTCTATACCATAACAATACACATGTATTCAATAAGCAACTATTAATTTCAATTATCTGAATAATAATTACAGCTAAAGATTGTATAGAATGTGTATAATTATTGTACAGATTGTTTATATAAATAATATAATTATTGTATGAAATATATATATATACACGCACACACACACATATACATACTAGTTTCACAAGGTCTGTGCTAAGCTCGGAC
This sequence comes from Capsicum annuum, assembly GCF_002878395.1. NCBI lineage: Eukaryota > Viridiplantae > Streptophyta > Magnoliopsida > Solanales > Solanaceae > Capsicum > Capsicum annuum. Next base: position 123,561,594 of record NC_061118.1, read on the forward strand.
CTAAAGTCAAGATATAAAAATAACAATTCAAATTTAAAAATATTATTAAATTATATATTTTTTTCACTTTATAATTAGGATAATCTAATGACATATTAAAAATGTCTTGTTGATAAGTTTTTATGATTATTAAAAATTTTAATCACATAATTGGATAATTTTAAATTAAAAAATAATTTGCGAGGAAGAAAATACTATCAGAGTATTAGAATATATCAAAATACTACAAGTAATTCGATATTTTATAAAATAACATGATTTAAAATATATAATAATTAAGATTCAAAGAAGATCATAATTAGAAAATACTGATATTTTTATATATTTGTGAGTATTAATTCTATAGTTATATATAGAAATAATTTTTTAATGATATTTATTGATTTTTAATTTCTCTCATGATTTCACTAGTAAAATTTTGTTAATTTTTTTTTTATTTTATAGAATTATCTAAAATAAAATATTTCAGTGACTTCAAATTTATAACATAATAATTACAACCTTAGTTTAGGGTCAATATATAAAATAACTTAATAATGAACTAGTAAGAATATTAAATAATAATTAAATTAACATAATAGATTACTTCATTTGATCTATTTACTTGTCATGTTTATTTTTATACTCCCCTTAAAAGAATATATTCTTTGCTCCAGTTTAATTATTTTTTTTTCATATCCACCAAGAAAAATAATCAATATAAGATATCATTTATTAATTAATCCTATTTATTTTATAGTTTTAAAGGATTGAATAATATTACAAAAGCCTATAAGGTAGTATTTGAAATAATTATAAAATTTAATTTTATATTAAAGTTATTTCAAATTTTTTTTGAGCTAAAGTGATTGTTGATTTTAAATGAACGAAATTTTAATTAAAAGATAATCTAACAAGGGGCAAGAAGAAACCAATTTTAAAAGTTCAAGTGCAATGATCTTGACAGAAGAATAGAGGCAAAAATGAAAATATGTAAGAGAAAACCACCATCACTTGCTATATGTGATAACTTTATTTGATCAAAACAATAAAAATCTTAAATACGGGTTAAATTCATTTAATATTTTAAATTAAAATTTAGACATTTAAAACATGTAAAAAATAATATAAATTTCAATTTTCATATTAATATAGTGAAAAATCTTAAAATAATAATTACCTAAATGCTAAAGGCCCACATAACAATTTTCAGAAAATGGATTGAATTGGAAAAGGTCAATTGGTGAAACTCATGGCAACAAAGCCAGTTACTGCACAGCCACGCGTAACAATATTTATGGTATCACTGTGTTTTAAATAAAAGCTCCAAGTTTTCTATTCGATCTTAAGGGGGTTCCCGAAAGGGAAACCTCTCTCCTAGTTACTTCATGTAAGTTCTTATTTACATATTTTCCCCATATATATTTTGTGATCCATATATATATATATATTATTTTTGTATAAAATATATTATTTTTATATAACAAATAAAATACACTCTTTTTGTATTCAATTATAAAAAAGGAGTAGCAGTTACAATAATACAAATTTGTATGTGGCTGTTAAGAAATATGTCAGCTTGCTCACAAATGAAAAAGCATTTTCAAAGTTTGTAAGTTAGTTAAAAAAAAATGTGTGAAAAGTGTGAAAAGTTATACATATATATATATATATATATATATATATATATTTATATATAAAAATGACATATATATATACACACACATATATATATACATACATACATACATATAAATATACATACATACATATTTTTATATAACAAATAAAATATACTCTTTTTGTATTCAGTGATAAAAAAAGAGCAGCAATTACAATAATACAATTCTGTATGAGCAATTAAAAACCTACAAAATTTCATCTTATTGTTTTTTCGGTAGAATTAAAAAGATAAATTGGAAAAAAAAATTTAAAAAAGAAAAAAATACACACACAAAAAAAAAAAGCAACAACCGCCGAAAAAAAGGAAAGGGTAGAAAAAAAAGAAGTGTCAACCGCCTTTTAAATGGCTAGAAATAGGAAATAAAATTTCTTGATCATTTTGTGGGAATTTTTTGGCCTAAGTGGCTATTTTTGTACTTTCTAATACCACACCTTAACTTACCATTATTATCTAAATTCTTAACCCCTTAAAATGATTAAAAAAATATTATAGTTTAATTTATACCGCGATACATTACTTAGGATTGCAACATCACTTAGGGTCACGATACATCATGCAGCAGAAAAGACACATCACAGGACAACTAAGTAATGTATCGTGACCCTAAGTAATGTATCGCGACACCGACTAAGTAATGTATCGTGATCCTAAGTAATGTATTGTGATCCTAAGTAATGTATTCGGCTAGCTGAAAGTTCAAAATTTTATGTAATTTTATAAAAAGTGGAGATAGGGTGTAATTAGGTAGTAAACAGTTGTGATCTATGAAAATTTCCCTTAATTTAAGATGAATTAAATTAAACCAAACTAGAAAATATATGTATAAATGGAACTAAGCTAATGAACCCAACTTAGTCGTATCTTTGGGCCTAATATGGAGCTAGAAGTAAGTGGGCTTGAACTAGTTGCGCTAAGCTAAGTCGAAGCTTGATGATAGCAATTAGTGATGTATGGAGAAGTTGCCTGAGTTCTGTTCTTTCTCTTTCGTTGAAATCTTTGCAGAGATCTCTTCATGGAAAGAATGGTTTCAGGATGTAACAATGGTGATGTTGGCTCTATTATTGGTGATATTTTTTTATATTTTCTCCTCCACTTCTCTACTTGCTAGACATATTATCGCTTTTTCCTGCATTTTCGTGAATGAAAAAGAAATAAATTACTCGAATTAGTAATAAAACAACTCATCTATTATCAGAAAAGCAATGAATTGTTATGAAATATTAAAATAAGAACAACAAGAATAAGGGAGAAGTATAAGACATGAACAATAATAAATAGAAAGAGAAAAGAGGGTACTTCTTTATTTCTCTTTAGGAATGATAGGGATTAATGATGATTTACAATGAATAAAACCTGTATATTTATAGGAAAAAATTCTACCTAATATTTCTCTAAAAGACAGGCATTCCCTATCTTGATAAATATTTATAATATCTTGAAAGATACTCACTATATCATGATAGATATTCATTATATCTTGATAGACATTCACTATAATGTAACTACATTTATAACACTCCCCTTGAATGTCTAATTAATAAATAATATGTCTCGTTAAAATTTTACTAGAAAAAATTTAGTGAAGGAAAGTAAGTATATATCTCTATTAATACGTATTTCGACTGCCTTATTAAAATCCTTACAAGAAAAATCTAGTGGAACAAAACCTTGAAAGAGAAAAAGAGTACAACACGTATCTGCTACCCCTGATGAGAACATCAATTTGAATCTTGAATCTTCACATTTCAATTTTGTGTATCATCTTCTCAAAAGTTGTAATTGATAGAGACTTTATGAATAAATTAGTAGTCACGACCCAAACTAGTTTCTGGACGTGACGGGTATCTCAAGTCCACCGTGGACCGGAGACCCCCCCTTTTACCTAATCAACAGGACATGGTATACTCTGATAGTGGCTGAATTCCAAACATATAACAAGATAGCAAAGTATATCTCAAAAGAATCTAAGAGTATCAACAACCATTATCCATTCCACAGTAATATCCACAAAGCCTTTACTAAATCGAAATCAATCTAGGTCGGGAAATGCCCTCGACAATAGCCAAAATAAGTTTAAAAAAGTCTATGAAAATAAATAAACCAAGAAGCAATGACCTTCTAGAAGAATGAGGCTCACCACTTCAAGAGGACTATCAAATAACTCTGAAACCACCTATCACTGAACAAGTAAAGTATAAGTGCCTACGAACCCTGCATCGTGTGGGATATAGCGTTCGAAGACAGTTTACGGATTGAGTGATAGCATGTAACTCAGGGATAAGGGGTAAGATAATGTCATGATCAGCAATTTCAAAATCATTCAAAATCAATGCACAACATCATATGAAAATACATATAATATCACATACCGGGTTAAGGAACAAGGCTTAGCATGATCTGTAAAACCTTAACCTAGATTGTGTAGCATAATCATCATAACAAAGCACCCACGGGCTATATGGGTCTAGCTCTCCCCCAGCTAAAAGGGGCCCCAGTGCATGTAGCCGCACAAATCAGAGAACAATCATATATACATATGCACCATGAGTGACTAAAACCTCCTGACATATATAAAGAGTAACTTAAGCACTCAGTCGATTCACATGGGGGACTCGAACCACCCAATCATATAGTAAGGCGGACTCGAACCACCTGATCATTTAGACCCCTATGCTGGTAGCTACGGTTTCCAATGTTGGTCCCTCAGGACCTCCACTTTCACGCCCAGCTACACAACCCCTACTAAAGCCTAATTAAAACACTTTTCACACATTCTCATTCGTTGAACCAATTCATAAATTAAGGCATACCATTAGTATCATCATACCAACTTCGCTTTCAAATTAACATGATCAGGCCATATCCATGAACTATAACATGAGCGAATTCATGACCCCTCTAGTTTCAATCATCTATTTATATGGGGAATACACAGTTCCCAAAGTTTAATAAAATCAACTCAAGGTTTATTAGCCTTTTGTGCAATGCAATAGTATGAGCGAGCAAGTCAAACTATATGACAAAATCATATTTCAATATTAATTTCACAAAATGGTTTGAGGGAATACAATTTCCAAAACCATATGCCAAACCAAAACTATCAAATTGGTGGAAACCATGACCCCTTAGTTTATTTATCATTCCGATGCATCCCACAAGTTCAAAATTATTAATAAAGCAAAACAATGTATAATAAATCATGGTAAAGTAATTTAAGAATTACCATGCCAAAGCCCTCAAGTCATATCAAAATCCATGGACAAATAGCCATTTAAATTCATGCTTTAATGTAAAACAAGTTTAAGGGTAGAGTCACATGCTTGAACGTATCACAATTATGGAGGGAATTTGCCTTGGAAACTCTAGACAACCAAACTCTTGGAAATCCTAATTCTTTTACTTCAGAGAATTTGTGAGAAAAAAGAAGTTACTTTGGTCTGTTATGGATGGGAATAGGGTCCCAATAAGGTTTTAAAGTCGTAGGTCACATTTTGGGATAAGGGGAAATGTCCAAAGTTCCCTTAAAGAATACTAAAAAATTATCGCCCAGTCGTTACGGGTGACTTTACGAGTCGTGACCTCCAGTCATAGTCTGGACAACAACCATGGACACCCATATTGTTCTGGCTATGAGTAATACCTTATGACTCATACTCAGACATTATGACTGGATAGATCAAATCGTAGGCAAGCCAGGAATATGTGGACATCATATTGGTTTGGCTATGGGTGGGATTATACGACTCGTATAGAATCTTTATGACTCATTAGGAGCAATTCATAATCATAACAAAAACTTGGCCAATCCACATTGGCCAGGCTATGATTATGGTCCTACAACCCGTAATGACACCCTACAACTCATTGGGAGAGTCGTAGTTCGTGAGTAAGCTCATAGGTTAAGAAATTTTCAATGTTCAAAATCTGAGGTGTTTTATTCTCTCCCCTTAAGATCATTTATCCTCGAATAATGGGTTAAGATGTCCATTAGCAAGATTTAACACAAAGTAAAACCACACTTACCTTTAACAATGAGAGAAAACAAATATATCAAGGAAACCATAGTTTCCTTTAGCAAAGTTAGAAAACAAAGATGTTAAAGAATACACATACCTTAAGCATGATTACCCAAAGCGGGGAACAAGAATGGATATTTGGACTGCATGTCTTCTTCGTCTTCCCATGTAGCTTCTTCGATCTTATGGTTACTCCATAGAACTTTCACCAAAGCCACATCCTTAGTCCACAACCAATGAACCTGCCGATCTAAGATCTCAATTGGGACCTTCTCATAAGATGAGAAATCCCAGACACCCATACTCTCTAAGGGAACAATCAAGGAAGGATCACCCATACACTTCCTCAACATCAAAACAAAGATGACTGAATGAACAAAACTCAAACTATACGTCAACTCCAATTCATAAGCCACATGGCTCACTCACCTCAAAACACGAAAGGGACCAACATACTGGGGAATGAGCTCCCCCTTCTTTCAAAACCAAATCTCTCCCTTCGTGGGAGATACCTTAGAGAATACCAAATCATCCATATCAAACTCTAAGTCCCTTTTCCTTACATCCGTATGATACTTTTGGCAACTTTGGGCGGTCTTAAGACTATCCCGAATAACCTTCACCTTATCCATAGCTTGGTGAAACAAGTCAGGACCATACAACCAATTCTCACCAACCTTAAACCACCCAATAGGAGACCTACACCTCCGACCATACAAATCCTCGAAAGGATTTATCCCGATGCTAGAGTAATAGCTATTATCATACATAAATTCTATGAGAGGCAGATGATCAACCCAACTACCACCAAAGTCAAGCACACAAGACCTTAGTATATCCTTTAATATTTCAGTAGCCCTCTCTGCTTGTCCATCCATCTGAGGGTGGAAAGCGGTGCTAAGCTTCACCTTAGTTCCAAAACCTCTCTAAAAAAAATTCCTAAAAAAATATAAAAACAACGTACCTCAATCAGACATGATGGAAATTAAAGCACCATGCAACTTGACGATTTCCTAAATGAAAAGCTTAGCATAATCTATTTCTGAATGATTAGTCTGCATTAGTAGAATATGAGCGGACTTGGTTATCCTATCCATAATGACCCAAATCGAATCAAACTGATGGCGAGACAGCGGACGACCAATAATCAAATCCATATTAATCAGTTCTCATTTCCACATGAGCAACTTAATCTTTTGAGACAAACCACCCGGCCTCAAGTGCTCCACCTTCACTTGTTGCCAAATCATACACTTGGCCACAAAATTGGCTACATCCCACTTTATGTTATTCGACCAATAGATCTCTTTCAAATCATGGTACATCTTCATCGAATCTAGATGAACAGTATGTCTTGACTCATGATCCTCCACCAAGATTCTCTCTCGTAGCCCATCAACATCGAGAACACATAATGTACCTTGGTACCTCAAGATACCGTCACCACTAATCTCAAAAGCCATCACCTTTTAGTGATCCATACCATCCTTGATTCTCATCAGAATAGGATCTGAAACCCATTTCTCCTTCACCTCGTCATCCAGAGAGGACTTTTCCACCTCTTGAACAATCACACCACCATCCACAGAGTCCAAAAGATGAACTCCTAGATTAGCCAATCAATGAATATCCTTCACCAACCCTCATATCTTCTCATCAATATAAGACAAGCTCCCCATAAATAACCAACTAAAAGCATCAACAACCATGTTAGCTTTACCTGAATGATAATGGAGACTCATATCATAGTACTTGAGCAACTCAAGCCACCTTATTTACCTGATATTCAGCTCCTTCCGGGTGAACACATACTACAAGCTCTTATGTTCTGAATAAATATCAACATGTTTTATTTAAGTAATTATGCCAAATCTTTAGAGCAAAAACCACAGCTAACAACTGCAAATCATGAGTCGGATAACTCTTCTCATGCACTTTCAGCTGCCTAGAAGCATATGCAACCACCTTGCCATGCTGGATCAATACACAACCCAGTCCCACACGATATTCATCACAATAAATAACAAATCCATCGGTACCCTCGAGTAGGGTCAAAATCGGAGCAAAAGTAAACTTATCCTTCAACTTCTTAAAAATATCCTCACATGCAGACCACAAGAAATTTACCTTTTTCTAAGTCAACCTAGTCAATGGGGAAGCAATAGAAGAAAAGCTCTCTACAAACCTCCTATAATACCCAGCTAACCCAAGAAGCTCCAAATATCATTTGGTGTCATGGGTCTCGACCACCTTTTAACATCTTTAACTTTTTATGGGTCCATCATGGTCCCCACACTAAAAAAAATATGACCCAAAAAAGTAATGACATTCAACCAGAACTTACACTTAGAAAATTTAGCATATAACTTCTGATCCTTAAGGGTCCGCAACGCTACATGGAGGTGATCAACATGATCTTCCTTACTCTTAGATTACACCAAGATGTCATCAATAAACACAATGACGAATAAGTCCATAAAATGATGAAAGACTCGTAATAGCCATATCCAGTATGAAAAATAGTCTTAGGGATATCCATTTCCTTAATCTTTAGCTGATGATAACCCAAACGAATATAAATCTTAAAAAAGTACCTAACTCTCTAAAGTTGGTCAAAGAGACCATCAATCCTAGGGAGAGGATACTTATTCTTCACCGTCACCTTATTCAACTGATGGTAGTCTATATACATCCGAAGAGACTCATCTTTCGTACACACGAAAAGCACAGGAGCACCTCACATAAAAATACTAGGGCGGATAAAACCTTTATCAAATGGATCTTTAAATTACTTCTTAAGTTATTTCAACTCAGACGAAGCCATCCTATAGGGATGGATAGAGATAGAACGGGTATCCAAAAGAAAATCAATCTCAAATTCAATTTTTCTATCAAGAGAAACACCTGGAAAATCATTAGGAAACACTTTGGGAAACTCACGAACAACAGGGACATATTGTAAAGAAGGACCCTCCAAGTTAGGATCTTTAACTCAAACCAAGTGATAAAGACACCCTTTGGAAATTAATTTCCAGGATATAAGGTAAGAATGAACCATAGGAAATAAAGAACTACATTCTCACTCAATCATCGACTAATTTGAGAATTGGAAACTGACCCTTTTTGTCCTATAATCAAGAGATGCATAGTAAGAATAAAGCCAATCCACTCCCAAAATCACATTAAAATCTAATATGCCCAACTCTATCAGATCTACTGACGTCTTCCTACAACATATAGATACCACTCAACCCTTATAAACTCTTCTAGCCACAATAGAGTCACCCATCGGGGTAGACAAAGAAAAGGGATTAACAATATACTCAGGACCAAAATTGAAATGAATAGCCACATAAGGGTTCATATAAGAAAGGGTAGACTCAGGATCAAACAGATAATATACATCACAAGAGAAAAGATTTAGCATACTAGTAATAACATCAGGGTATGCCTCAAAATCCTTATGTGTGGAGAGAGCATACAAATAATTTCAACCAGTTTTAGTCCCAGAAGTTGCACCCTTCGGTACAGGAGCTGCTGGCATGGCAATCAAAACATTATCAGCCCAAGAAGTAGTCCTAGAAGGAGAATCCTGCTACATGTCACCAAGCTGACCATATTTAAAGAACTTATTCCTCCCCTTGTCACATACTCCATGATGCACCTACCCACAAATACGACAACTGAGCTTCACTAGCCTAAGACTGGGCACACTGTGTTCTTTACCCACTATCAGCCTGGAATCGATGATTATCAGATAGATTAGGATACAGAGCACTAACCGTAGAGTAGGAACCTAAATTTTCCCACTTCTTCTTAGACTTACTGTCTGTCATATCTACCACTATTCTGATGGCCTCCACCCTGCTCAAAATACCTGAATTTCTTACTGTCTTTTCCCTAATTAGCTTGCTTTTTTTTTCATCTTTAACCTATTGCATATACACCACAAGCCTAGAGATATCTATGTCATTGTTCAACATTGTATCCTTTCACTCTAACACCAAGTCCTGAGACAAGCCTAAAGCAAACTTCCTTATTCTATCCCTCATGCTAGACACTAGCTCAGGAGCATAGTGAGACAATTGATGAAATTTTGAGGCATACTTCTTTTTAATCACCCTACCTTCAAATTTACAAACTCTTTAGATTTTTCCTTTCTCAGCTCCTGAGGAAAAAAGCGATTAAGAAATATAATAGAGAAATCATCCCATAATGCCAACTCTGCATCATCACCCCTAGACTGATTCTATTCCTCAGACCACTGATAGGCCATATCTTTCTGCTAGTATGCATTGAACTCTACACCCTTGGAGTCAGAAGTATGCATCAGGCAGAAAATCTTCTCTATCTTATCTATGAACCCTTGAGAATCCATCTCAACCTTAGAGCTAGTAAAGGTCGGAGGATTAAACCTCATAAACTATACAACTCGAGTAACCTTAGAAGAACTCATATTAGTACCAGTAGGACCCGACTGAGGTAATAGAGATGTTACCAAATTAGTTAACAGATGAATAAAATGGCAGAACTTGGCATTAGTAAACTCTCCTTCAGGTGACTGAGTAGGAGTGTTACCAGCAGAAGAAGGATCAGTGGGGACCAATGGAACTCCACGGGATCAATTAGAAGTAGTGAACCTAGACCATATCTGAACTTCATAAGTAGGATGAGTCCCATCCACATTGTCCTCAGTGGGACAATAGAGTTTTCATGAGCATTAGATCTTCGGTGAGGCATGATCTAAAAGGCAAACAACCGTAATTAGTGAAGTTTTCAAGACCTTAGACTCTATAGCTCTACATTAGATCACAAAAAAGGGATACATTCCTAAATACCTCTAGCCTTTCTCATATAAGTGTGGTGTACTACACACCCATAAAAGGGACTCTACTAGACACAGCTTTATGGATACCCAATTGCACCAAACCTGGGCTCTGATACCAACTTTATCACGACCCGAACCAAGGCGTGGCCATGAGGGGTATCTCAATTCTGCTGTAGACCAGAAACCACCCCATTACTTAATAAAAAGAATATGATATACACTAACAGTGGCTGAATTCCGAACATATAATAAGATAGAAAGGATATCTCAAAAGAATCTAAGAGTATCAACAACCATTACCCATTCCATAATAATATCCATAAAGCATCTACTACACAAAAAAATAATCTAAGTTAGGACATGCCCCCAACAATAACCAAAAAAGTCCAAAGAAAGTCTATGATAATAGTTAAACCAAGAAGCAATCATCTTTCAAAAGAAGGAGGCTCACCACTTTATGCGGACTCTCGAACAACTCTAGAATTCCATAGATGGTTAATGGGTTGAGAGCTAGTATGTAACTTAGGGATAAGGGGTAAAATAATACCATGATAAGAAGTTCCAAAATCATTCAAAATCAATGCAACCATTGTATGAAAATACATATATGTATATATATCATATGTCGGGGTAAGAAAAAAGGCTTAACATGATCTGTAAAACCTTAACCTGGACTATGTAGAATAACCGACATAATGAGGCACCGATGGACTATATGGGTCCAGCTTTCCCATATGAAAGAGCCTCAGTGCATGTAGCCACACGAACCAGAGAATAATCTTATATATATATGCACAATAGGAGACTCAAACCTCCCGACATATATCAAGAGTGACTTAATAACCCAGACGATTAACTTGGGGGACTCGAACCACCCAATTACATAGTAAGGGGGACTCTAACCACCCGATCATTTAGACCCCGTGTCGGTAATCGTGGTTTCCAGTATTGGTCCCTCTAACCTCTACTTTTATGGCCCAGCTACAAAACCCTATTAAATCCAAATTAAAATACTTTTCACATGTTCTCATTCATTGAACCAATTCATTCATTATGGCATACAGTTGGTATTATCATACCAACTTCACTTACAAGTTAACATAATCATGCCATATCTATGATCCATCACATAGGGGAATTCATAACCCCTCTAGGTTCAATCTGTCACACCCTCTTTTTACCTAAAAATGATTATTTTTAAGTTCAAAAAGGGATTTATTATCAAGTGACAAAAGTTGAGAATTTGTTTCAAAAAGGACATGTAACAGTCAAAACTCAAAGTCGCCCATTGACATAAGTCTGGTGTGCCAAGTCACCTTTGGAAATACTTTTTCAAAATAACTTTTTAACTCTTAAAAACTAGCTTGCGAATAGAGATTCCAATTAAGGAATTTTGTTGATCGAGGGGAAGGCGTTAGGCACCGCTGGGCCCCGTGGTTCAACCATGGTCGCTTCATGGAGTATATCGGCTAGTACAAAATTATAAAATGTATAAGCCAAAAAAAAAAACACACAACATACAAAACCAACAATCAAGCAATCAAGAATCCCAAAACAGTGTCCAGTCCAATTACAAACCAAAATTAAAATGCTGAAATGAAACCTAAACTATTCTAATTGTCCTAAATATGCTTTACCCAATGCCTCGAACCTTGATCACAAAAATCCTTTGCATACAAGTGACTTTGAGGTATACCCTGTGAATAAGTACAAATGTCCTCAGGGCATTTTCCATCTAAATGAATACAATTGATCCAAATGCGGTAAACAAAACCATTCAAAAATATTCCAAACATTCCACAATCCTCAAGTTCTAAATTTCCCAACCTGAACCTACCATTTTCCTACCCATCTCAACCTATCATGGCATTATAAAATTTAACGACATCAATGAATCAAAATAACTAACACTTACTCTTTATCAAACTTCAATTTCTTTCCTAACTTAATGATTTTAATGCCTGAGTAAGATATCATATCATAGAATAATCCATATTCAAGAAAATCCAACCTTGAATCAAAACCAACAACTAATCACACCATTAAATGCACAAAAATAAAATTATATAAAGAAATTAAGAGATGACGAGATAGAATTGGACCTCACTTGACGTTTAACCATGATATTTCTTCAGTAATTTCACTAATACATAGAAGAAGAGTGACGACCGGAGCCAAATCATGAACTTTAACCAAAAACCTTAATCCGTAACTAAAATTGACAATTCAAAATAAGACCAACAAAGGAAGGGAGATTTGACCCAATTTGGATGACTGTTTGATGGCGGTCTAACTAGTGAAACCAAAAAAGATGTGGGTTTGGTTATTCTGGTGAGACGCGATTGAATTTGGATGAAAAATAGAGCTGGGTTGTTGTTTTTATCTCGCCGGAGCTCCGGCGATCTCAGACAATAATTGAAATGGAAAAAGATGGTTAACCTTTCTGTAGTAGTAGCATTTTTTGGTGGGAATTCACCGAAAAAACTATTCCTCTCCAATTTTCTTTTCTTTTTCAGATCCTAAGTTTTACCTTCTCTCATATCTCTCTCCTTCTTAACGATCACTTTCTCCTATTTGCCTTCTTATTTTTGCCTAAATTTTGTATGCATATGTTACTGTGAACCCCTATTTTGTATTGTGTATGTATTTCTCGGTGGTGTGCTCTTATATCAGTGTGTGTGTGTGTTTTTCTTTTTTAACTGTGTGTGTGAATAAAATTATTTGTGTATTGTCAAGGGAATAAGTGAATCTTCCTCTATATGAAGGAGAATATGCTTATGTATTATGAAAAAGATGATGGATTCCCCGGTGTTATTGTTGTGGTGTTATATATCTGAGTGAGGTTTAGTGTGTGTTGTATTTTTGAAAAATAGTAAAAACATGGGGGGAAGGGTATGTGAGGGTAGGGAGTATGTGTGGTAGGGTGTGAGTGGTTAGGATAAGATGAGGTGGTTAGTTTTGGTTGGATGGGTTGTTAATTTGTTAGGAATTTATTTATTTGGCTTTTAGTGGAAGGATTATAAAACATGGATAAGGTACTCAGTAAAGTGTATTCAAAATTGATTTGGGAAGGGACAAAATTATGTGTCTACATCATGCCCCACTTTGGATATAAACACAGTATTTTCAGATAAAGAAGTAGACAATAAGACTAAATTTTGATCTGACCATTATTCGGAAGAAAGAAAAAAACGGATAGAGTACCACTGAGTCCTAATTTAGGACATCCTACCTACCCAAGTTATGAGGGAATCAAGTCACAGGTATCACAAAGGGTTAGAAAGAAAAGGACTATACTGAGTTGGAAGTCGAGTGAGGTCCAATTGAGGTTCTGGTCTGCGGCTCTGTATTACATCAAAAGTAAAAATTACAAGATAAAAACTTAAATAAAATTACAACAGCCCTATCTATGTAGATTTCCTCAGCTCTTGACTTACTATTTCATCACCCTATTCTCCAAGCGGGCTCCTGACTTGCAATTTCCTTACTCTATTCTTCGGGAAAGCTCCCGACTTGCAATTTCATCACCTTGTTGCTTGGATTTCAATTTCTTCACCCTGTTCTCCAGGTGGGCTCCTGACTTGATATTTCTTCAATCTGTTGACATTCAATTTCTTCACCTAGTTGCTAGACATTCAACTTCTTCATCTTGTTTCTTGACTTTCTATTTATTTGCCTTGCTCTTCAGGCGAGCTCCTAAAATCACATCAAAACTAGTAAGAAAATTATCCCAAATAAAGGTTATGCTAGAAATCTTACTTTTCAAAAATAAAGTCCCATTTTTCAAGAGGGTCTTAAATGATGCTTTCTATAACATGAATTAAATTTTTGCCCCAGTTTATCATCAGAAAACTTTTACGAATGTCAAATCCAATCATAACTACTTGCATGTTGCAATGATGAGTCAAGGCTTTGACAAAGAAATGCATCTCTTGAGAGTAAAATTAAATGACCAAGACTAGGAAGTTCGTCTCCTAAGAATTAAAGTGACGAGTTCCAACTAAAAAGTGCATCTTCTAGAGATAAAGGTTTAAGTTAGGAAGTATGCCACCTGACAAATTAAAATTGACAAGGAAGTGTGTCTCCTATGGTTAAGTACAATGACTCGACTATAAAATATGGCTTCTAGGAGTAAAGGTTCAATTTAGGATGTGCATCACCTAATAAATGAAACCTTAATTACTCAGATAAGGAGGTGCATCTCCTAAGGGTTGCATGGAAGAAATCAACCAAAAAATGCATCTTCTAGGAGTAAAGGCTTAAGCTAGGAAGTATGTCACCTAGCAAGCCAAAACTTGAACTAACCTAACAAAGAAGTGTGTCTCCTAAGGGTTAAGTGGAATGACTCGACTAGAAAGTGCATTTCTATGAGTAAAGGCTTAAGTTAGGAAGAGAACCACCTAACAAGCGAAACTTGAATTTTTCTAACAAGAAAGTGTGTCTCCTAAGAGTTAACTACTCAACTAAAAGTTACATTTTCTAATGGTAAAGGCTTAAGTTAGGAAGTGAACCACCTAACAAGGGAAACTTGACTACCCACCAACGAAATGTGTCTTCTAAGGGTCAGGTGGACTGACTTGACTAGAAAGTGAATTTTCTAGGAATCAAGACTTAGTTAGGAAGTGCATCGCCTAAAAAGTAAAATTCAAATTACCGAATCAAGAAAGTGCATCTCCTTACAAATGCCACTTGAATTACCCAGATAAAGAAATGTGTCTCCTTACAAATGCCACTTGAATTACCCAAACAAGGAAATACATCTCCTTATAAATTCCTCTTGAATTACCCAAATAAGGAACTGTGACTCCGTACAAATACCACTTAAATTATCTAGAAAATAAAATGTGTCTCCTTATAAATACCACTTGAATTGCCCAAGGAAATACGCCTCCTTACAAATTCCGCTTGAATTACCCGGATAAGTAAATGTGTCTCCTTACATATGTCGCTTGAATTACCCAAACAAGGAAATACGTCTTCTTAAAAATTCCACTTAAATTACCCAGACAAGGAGATGCGTCTCCTTAAAAATGCTACTTGAATTACCCATGAAAATGCGTCTCCTTACAAATGCCATTTTAATTACCCAGAAAAAAAAAACGTGTCTCCTTACAAATGCCACTTAGATTACCCAGACAAGGAAATGTGTCTCCTTACAAATGCCGCTTAGATTACCCAAATAAGAAAATGTGTCTCCTAAAGAATAAATGGAAGGACTCAACTAGAATGTGCGCCTTCTAGGAGTGAAGGTTTAATTTTGGAAGTGTATCACCTAATAAATAAACCTAAATTACCCAAACAAAGAAGTGGTCTCCTATAGATATTGGATTATGAGTTTTACCATGATGTTAATTACCGAACTTGTGTAGCAAACATTGCCCCTTGCATTTGTAGATGTGAGAAATTACAGCCTTTGATGTTTAGGATTTGAAGTCCTTGATTTGAAGGTAACATGTGTTCCTATTTCATACAAAGAAAACTTGTGAGTTTAAAAATATGGTGGCTAGTTTGTGGCTTTAGCTTTCACAGAAACTGCTCTTGCACTCGTCATATTCAATCTTGCTTCCAACCATTAGCATATGTCATTGACTTGCTGCCTTATTAACCCAAACTATGATTATTAAGAGTGAATTTGAAATAAACACAGTATCTTTTGCCATGCTCCTCAAATAAACCCTTTTAAATCTTGGTATTTCCACAAATCCCTAAAATTTATCTATTGACAACAACTTTTTGCATGCCTTGTTCTGACTTACAATCATGCTTCTTTAATAAGATAGCCTTTTGTCTTGCTTTATGCAATTGAAGAAGTTGATAGCCAGTTTTAAAATCTTTCTTCACTTGTTTTGACATTTATTTGACTCAAAGACATGAGAAAAATGGCACTGATTTTCCATTTGAATTACTGAATCATGAAAACAAAAAGAAAAAAATAGAGAAGAAAGAAAAGGTAATGAATGTTCCCATTGAAACAGAGAAAAGAAAAAATTATCTGAAAATGTCAGTCAACTCTAATGATTATGACATGCATTTTGGAAGCTGCCTAATCTTTCTATCCAATCTTTCATAAATTGTTGTTGAGTTAATGACCCTAAAATTGAGTTACTTCCTTGGGTCAATCGCATTCAAAGGTCTCATTAGGCTAGTGACACCTTGAAGGGTTTTTGCCAACAAGCCTCTCTCATTTTTCTTTCTCTCAATTCACCATTCCCCATGGTGTCTGTGAGGGTTTCACCAATGAGGCCCTCCTATTTTCATTTTACTCAACTCAAAATCATCTTATGATGCCCGTAAGAGTTTTCACCAATAAGATTCTCTCATTTTTATTTCTCTCCTGATTCCTTATGCTGAGGAAGACATGTAATTCCCAAAATACCTCATCATATGCATTGCATGCTTAGCCTTAACCTTCTAAAAGATTGATTTGAAAGTATTTCTTTGGTATTAACTTGTCTTTTGGATAAGGTTAGAAAGAAATGATTGCATGAGACTCAAACGACACTTGAAGTGGGGTGGGACTTACAACTTTTGGAATCGACTCAAACAATGGAAATTAACCCATGCCCCAGTTTCTTCAACTGGGTAATTTAGAATTGTTTATTTGGTTGGACCAACCCCAGAGTAGGGCTGCCTATGAATCTCACCCCCGAAAGAGGAGAATCAGGTCAAATGTAGTTCTGGCAACTTATTTCTTTGCTTGACTCTGATTTCTTTTTTCTTTTTATTGACTCTTTTTTCTTTGAAACTTTTCTGACTCTATTTTTCTTGACACATATCTCTTTTCTTCCTTTTTGATACATTTTTTCCTCTCTTTTCTTTAAACTTTTCTGACTTTATTCTATTGCTCGACACTTTTCTTTCGAGCTTTGCTGACTCTATCTTGATTCTAAAATAGAGGTATGAATAAAAATATAACTAAAGCTCAAACGGGGTAAACAAAGGATGATACAATGTTTGGATAATAGAATGAAATGCCTTCATCTTGTCAATCCTTGAAAATTCAAGTACATATCATGCAATATGACAGTGAAAAATAAAGATCATTTGTGACATTTTTTATAGCACTAACTTTAACTTAGCTTGTATGTCACTACTTCTTCTGTGTTTGCCCAACATACAACTCTACTTTTGTTGTACATTCCTTACAGTGAATGACTATGATTTTGTGTAGCTAATTTTCTTTCTATTTCTCTAGATATAGGATGGCGCATCCACTGTTTGACCTAATTGAGATATGCCTTTTAATTAATGAACAAGTTATTCTTGTGATTATCAAAATAATTGCCTTAATTTTTAAAGAAGGCTTCAACTTGATCACCAAATGTCTCACACTCTACCTATTTTATCTGATGCTCTTTTTCTCCATAAAACATTTTGATTCAAAGTTCTTTCTTAAATTGGATTTTAAGATCTAGCTAAAAATTTTGCCAGCATGTAATATCACTAAAATACCATAAAATGTACTATGTAAAGAAAACAAACAAATAACACATATTAAAACACAAAGGGAAATGGGACACTCTATTTAGTTCAAATGAAAGATAGAAGGGTTTAAATATAAACAACAAAGGGACAAAACAAGATAGATTCTGAACTGCAACCCTAAAATAATTCGGATAAAAGAAAAGAAAACAAAACAAACTACCAGTCCTCTACCAGGTAGAGAGAGGAGTGACTTTCCAATTGCTGAGCTTGACATCTTAGCCACTGGTTTGCATATTAGCATGACTAGAGCTTTCACTGCTATCAGACATATTTCGTGTAAAATTATATTTTGACTTTCTCCTTTTTGCAAACTCTGGCCTTGGTTGAAACTTGGACTTAGAAGTTCCTTGGCAAATATATGAGGGTCGGGGATGATGTTGAGGGACTGATGCATGCCATTATGGATAAGAAGATGGATGAGTATACCATTATGCATTGTTTAAAGAATTTTGAGGAAGTGGAATGGAATATCTTGGATTTTACAAAGAGAAACCTTATTGCAGGTTATTATGTGGATCTGATGTATAGGATTGGGGTCGAGGCTGACAGTATTATTGAGTTGACCTTTTCAAGCCCCGCTATGGCCCAACATAACAATAGCTACATTCTCCTTCTTCTTTATTTCAGTACCCCTCTATTGATTGCACTATCGTCCTAATTCTTTTACAGAATCCTCAAACCTATCATTCTCCTCAAATTTTAATACCCCAAAGTTAAGAGGGAGGTTAACACTTGAAGACATGCCCTAGTCCTTATATACAATATCTTCATAATTTGCAAGTCTTGGAGAATTTTTCATAGCCTTTTCTGCACTATTCGTTTTCCTAGCCATTTTTTCTTGCTCTTTAGTAGATTAGGGAAGTACAATCATTAAATGAAAATCCAAGGTGGGATATTTAGTAGAGGGTTGGGCGACAGAAGCAGAGACAATATATAGTGTTATAAATGTGGTAGATTTCAATTAAAGAGCTAGAGAATGAGTGATGGAAGCATTAGGATGCTTTTGGCTTGGAGTGAATTCTGAGGCATGTTATGGTGCATCGACAACTGTAGGAATTTGACTTTTCAATTGTGATAGAAATCTCAAGGTATTTACAGGGTCGAAAGTGGGGATTGGAGGAGGAGGCAGCCCACTGGCCCAAGCTTTATACCTTTCCATCATTTGTTGTGTTAATCTTATAATCTCTTGCTTTAAATTCTCATTTTCCTAACTCTTTGTTTGGTCCATGATGTCACTCTCTATATTCTTGCAGGACTCAACTAACCCTTCCTTGAATTTGGTGTGATGTGGAGACCAACCAAAATGCCACACACCAACCTTCTTAAACTAACTTAAAAAGAGATAACAAATGCGTTAGAATTCAACACTTTCTCAAAATCTTTTTATCTCTTTTTTTTATGAAAAAATTACCGAACTCAAGAAGGACGCCTATGTATCTCACTCCCCAAAGAGGAGAATCAAGTGTGCGTAGTTCGTGAAGTTTTGGCACAATATGGCTAATCAAACTCTTTTTTTTTTTCTTGAAACATTATGAAGAATAGAAAATAACAAACTGTCAAAATAATTGACGAAATTCTTTTAGAATTTTTTCATCTTTAAAATTCCTATACAAATAACACCTATGATTATCAAAGAAAATCATTTTGGGTTTTCAATTTGAATTTCATACAAAAATAAAACTTGAAACTATTAAGGAAAATCTTTTTGTAATTTTCTTTAAAATGTGTATATTATACACCTACTCTAAATAAAGAGTGAAGAAAATCTTTTTAGATTTTTTAAATAAGATCACCGAATCCACGAAGGGATACCTACGTATCTCACTCTGGAGAGAGAAGAATCAGGTGTGCGTAGTTCATCCAGATTGGATAATTAAATATTAAATATTATTTGAACCCTGACTTGAGAGACATGACCAGAAACAAATGAGGAAAAATGTCAATAAATTCTTTTTGATTTTTTTAATTTGACACGTCACAAAAAATTGATACCACCAACTACGAAAGAAAAATATTTTTGGTATTTTCGTTATAAGAAATGTACAAAATTGTACCATCATTTTTTGAATTTTTCTATTATAAAAATCTCCTATTAGAAAAAAAATCTTTTTGAAGTTTTCAAATTATGAACGCTTACTAAAGGAAACAAAAGGAAAAACTTTTTGATGTTTTTGGATTGTGGAAAAAAAAGGTAAGAAAATCTTTTTTTGAGTTTTTGGATTATGGAAAAAAAAAAGCCACAAAGAACTCTAAAAACTACGAAACTCATTTTTGATTCACCTTTTCTTTCCTTTTTTTTTCAACCTTTTCTAGCATAAACGCACAATTTTCCCAAATCAGTCCGTCTAATGACCCCATTACCCTCAAAGATGCAACAATTAACATACAGGGGTGCTTTTGGGTAAGTCTCCTGCAAAGGACCATGCGGGTCCCGCTAAGTCTCACTATGATGCAAATAAACATGACCTAAAGGCTAACCTAGGCTGGAGTCCACTAACAAAGCCGTTCGGGGGAGTATATGGTTGATAGTTGCTGCGATTGCCTTCCACCTACTTCAAACATCCGACGGCTACTCCTCCTAAAATAAGGGTAACTCTACTAGAGTTCGTGTACACGACGTGCACTCCGAAACATAATGCGAAAAAATTGAATCAGGGTAATGCATATGATGCCAGATATAAAGTGGTAACACATAAGAGAAAAAAGTAAACACGTAGCACATACGCATCCGATAATGATAAAACAATAAAACAAATAATAGCACCACAAAAAAATATTTATACACCGATAGTGTCAAATAAGCCAATACAACTCAAAAAATAAGCTCGAATTCTAAAAATATCTCCAGCAGAGTCGCCAGAACTATCACACTAGTGTCAAAACTTGACATAAGTATGGTGTGCCAAGTCACATTTGGAAATTCCTTTTCAAAATAATTTTTTGATTCTTAAAAATTGGTTTGTGAACAAAGACTTCGATTAAGAAATTTTGTTGACCGAGGGGAAGGTGTTAGGCACCCCTTGGTCTCATAGTTTAATCACGGTTACTTCATGGAGTATATAGGTTGGTAAAACACTGTAAAATGTATAAACCAAACAACACACAAAATCAACAATCAAACAATCAAAAATCCCAAAACAGTGTCTAGTCTAATTTATTACAAACCAAAATAAAAATGCTAAAATGAAACCTAAACTATTTTAATTGTCCTGATTATGCTTTACACGATGCCTCGATCCTTGATCACAAACTTTCTTTGCATACAAAATACTTCAGGGTATACCCCGGTGAATAAGTACAAATGGCCTTAGGGCATTCCCCGGCTAAATGAATACAATTGATCCAAATGCAATAAATAAAACTATTCAACAAATATTATACAATACTCAAGTTCAAAATTTGCTACCGATCATACCATTTGCCTACCCATCTCGACCTATCATGATATTATTACATTCAATGATATCAATGAATCAAAACAACTAACACTTGCTCTTTATTAATTTTCAATTTCTTCCCCAACTAATTGATTTTAATGCTCGAGTAAGATATCATATCATCAAACAATCCATAATCAAGAAAATCCAACCAATAATCAAAACCAACAGCTATTCAAACTATCAAATGGACAAAATCAAATTACATGATGAAATTAAGAGATGATAAGATAGAATTAGACCTCAATCAACGTTTAACCGCTATATTTCTTCAGTAATTCCACTAATACACAGAAGATCAATGACAGAATTTAAATCATGAACTTTAACCAAAGACCTCAATCTAGAACCAAACCCGATAATTCAAAACCAGACCAAAAAAGAAAGGGAGATTTGACCCAATTTAGTGGACTATTTGACGGTGGTCTATCTAGTGAAATTGAGACAGATAAGGGTTTGGGTATTTCGGTGAGACTCGACTAAATTTGGGTATAAAATATAGGTGAGTTGTTGTTTTCATCTCACCGAAGCTCCGACGAGCTCAGACAATAACCAAAATAGAGAAAACAATTATGCTTCCTGTAGCAGTAGTGTTTTCGGATGGGAATTCACCAAAAAAGTTGTTCTTCTCTAATTTTCTCTTCTTTTTTAGGTTTCATATTCTACCCTCTCTCTCGCGTCTCTCTCCCTCTTTTCAATTATTTCTCTGATTTCCCTCCTCTTTTCACCTAATTTTTGTATGTATATGTTACTGTGAACCCCTTATTTGTATTATGTGTGTATTTTTTGGTGGTGCGCTCGTATATCAGCGCATGTGTGTTTCTTTTTTGACCATGTGTGTAAATGAAATTATCTGTGTATTTTCAAAGGAATACAGTGAATCCTCCTCTATATGAAGGAGTATGTGTGTATGTATTATGGAAAAGATGATGGAATCCCTGATGGTGTTGTTGTTGTGGTGTAATATATCTAAGTAAGGTATAGTGGGTGTTGTATTTTTTGAAAAATGCTAAAACTATGGGAGTAGGGTTATGTGATAGTAGGGGGTATGTGGGGTAGGATGTGAGTGGCTAGGATAAGATGAGGTGGTTAGTTTTGATTGGGTGGGTTGTTAATTTGTTAGGAATTTATTTATTTGGCTTTTAGTGGAGGGATTATTACATGGGGATGAGGTATGCGGTAAAGTGTATTCAAAATTAATTTGGGGAGGGACGAAATTATATGTCTACATAATCATTCATTCATACGGGGAATACACAGTTCCAAAAGTTTAATTAAATCAATTTGTGGTCCATTAGCCTATTGTGCCATGCAATAGTATAAGTGAGCAAGTCAAACCATGTATCAAAATCATATTTCAATATTAATTTCATAAATGGATTCAGGGAACACAATTTCCAAAACCATATGCCAAACCAAAGCCATTAAATTAGGGGAAACCATGACCCCTTAGTTTATTCACCATTCCCATGTATCCCATAAGTTGAAAATCATTAATAAAGCAAAATAATGCATAGTAAATCATGGATAAATAATTTAAGAATCACCAGCCAAAGCCCTCAACTTATATCAAAATCCATGGACAAATAGCCATATAAATTCATGCTTTAGTTTAAAGGTAGACTCACATGCCTAAAAGTATCACAATTATAGAGAGAATTTTCCATTAGAAGCTCTAGACAACCAAACCTTTAGAATCCCTAATGTTCTTTCTTGAGAGAATTTGTGAGGAAAAAGAAGTTATTTTAGTGTGTTATGGATGGGAATGGGGTCCCAAAAAGGTTTTAAAGTTGTGGGTCACATTTTGGGAAAAGGAAAAATGTCTAAATACCCTTAATAAAATATTGAAAAATTATTGCCCAATCTTATGGCTGACCTTACAACTCGTACGGTCACCTTACAACTCGTGACCTCTAGTTGTAGTTTGGGCAGCATCCATGGGCACCCATACTGGCCTGGCTATGAGTCGTACCTTACGACTCATGCTCAGATATTATGACTCGATAGGTCAAATTAAAGGCATGACAGAAATATTTGGGCATCATAGTCGTTTGGCTACGGGTAGGACTATATGACTCGTATAAAGTCTTTACACCTCGTTAGGAGTCAATCATAATCATAATAGAAACTTGGATAATCCACACTGGTCAGGGTATGATTAAGGTCGCGACTCGTAATGACACCCTACGACTCGTAAGGAGAGTCATAGTTTGAACAGTAAGCTCATAGGCCAAGAAATTTTCAAGGAACAAAATTTGGGGTGTTTCATTAGTCATATGATCACGCAAACAAATTTATTGCACGTTGATATCACCAATATACTGAAGTTCATGTATGTAGAAAAGCTTTGATGAAATGTGCTTCATTCTATCTCCTTTTATAAATCTTTCCTTGAGTTGTGCTATACATATTGCATTATTTCACGGAAAATCATGGGTACTTTATCACATTTCAAACCATATTTTTTTCAAATGAGATGTATTATTGACCTCAACCACATATATTCTCAACTTGCTTTATGAATAGCTATTGTCTCAGCATAATATAAATGTCATGAATATATAGTATGACAATGACCCTTCATGTTAATAGGTAATATGCCTATATCGAACTATTATGTCGATCATATGAATATCATGTTTATTAAAAAGCATGACATTATGCATTAGCATAAACACATTAATACAAGTACTTTCAATTGCAATGTAGAAGTGATCTACTTCACTATCTCCATGTAGAAGTAAAACTATATCATGGTCACGATTGCAGCAAGATGTGTAAATGCATCAATTGCACAAGATATAGTACTTTAGGATCCAATTCAATTTTCATGTTTATCATTTCAACTTCTTTTAGTAGATAATCTATCGCTTTTGAAAATTCTCTAAGACTTTCAATAATATTCAAATCATTAAGTTATCCATTATTTGGATTATAAATAAGTTTTTTCAGAAATCTTTATATGATTCAGACATTTTGAATGCTTTAGGAATTTTCATATATATTTTTATCAAGTGACAATATTTAGCATTTCATGTGTGACATTTTATAATATCTGGGTTGTAAATCAAATAAGTTGTGTGCATACCAAGATGCATCCTTCCATGTCACTTGATAAATATTTCTAAGTCAGCATGCTTAAATAAACGTAGAATTCAAATCCTCATAATCTTTTACAATATTGCGCCAATGTTGTATCAAAGATATCATCGACATTATATCATTTGTATCAGGTTTTAATAAGACGTAACCTTTTGAGATCTCATCACTTCATTATTTTTAGGTGCCTGAACCTTTTATAAGGTTTCATGAAGTTTTATGTCATAGGCTCTTCAAGAGCACATTGCCTTCTTATTATGATCATTTGCTCCTTATTTTTACAAGGATTATTTCATTTGGAATCAATTGTTCTACCATACTTTACGTATGCGTTGATTTTGTCCTTTAGGGACACATAATAGGAGTGCTTATAATTTAAATATGAGATTAAATTTAAGTCAAAAGATGCGCTTTTGTTTTTTTTTTTGGTTTAATTTTTAATTTTACATAATGAATGGACCAACCCATCCAATAAATTACAAAATCAGCAGTACAAATATAAAAAAGACCAGCCCAACTAATTCCACCCAGTCTGTCAAAGAAAGTAACAAAAGGGGAAGTAGGGTTTCTAAAATGATCTAAGTGCAACTCCACTCTCAATAAGCTTTCACCGCCTCCACCAATCTCACTATGTTTGCTTTTGTGAATCAAACCTTCGAGCTGCTTCTTCTGCGGGTGATAAACACTAAACCTTGGATGGATGAGCTCAACTTCTTATCCAGCTTGCAAAAGTAAGTCCTTTTTCTTGTCTGAGTTAACCTTAAATCCTGCTTCAGTGCTTATAATTGATGTTCTTTCAACTATTTCAGTTGTGTTCCTCAGAGTAAAGGAGTAAGCAATGAGTTTTGGTGCTAAACATCTGGGTCTTGTCCACTAAGAGTTGATTTTACATTCAGGTATCCTTCTTCTATATTGTGTTCAAGTTTTGACCTGACCTTACCACTAAATGTATACATTTGGATTTATAGTTATGGAAGAGATAGAGATTGAGAGTTGCTCAAATCCATGAGTAATTGGATGTAACCAATTTCTTCAGCCGCATTTATTGAAGATCTGACCAAGTGACCCTCAAATTTACCGAGAAAGCTTTTTTGTTGGCTGGTGTAAATAGGCTAAATATGCTTTTATTCTTTTTATGTAGGTGTTCTTCTTGTAAATTAGTAAAATGTACACTCCTTTTCTTTAGCCTTACCAGTCTTCTTGACTACTATTATCCTTATGTTTAGACATTGCTATTTATCACTGTTTAGAATTCTTTTAGCTGCAGTTGGTAGTTGACTAAAACCTGTGAATGTGAACTGCTGCTCCAAATCAATTTTAGCTATATAATCTATTAATTTATTGCCCTCTCTATAAATGTGTTGTATCTACACCTATTTTGTTGCTAGTAGCTGCCATATGTGTATGATCTTATCTGCTATTTTCCATGGCATTTGCCATTCCTTTGTCAATAATTTTTGCATGAGTAATAAGTCAGCTTGAATGATTACCTTATTCTGCTATGTGCTATTGTAGTAAATTCCTGCTTGTAGAATGGCCTTTGCCTCTGCCATCATAGAATTAGTGTCCTCTATAGCTGCTCCTTCTGCATATAATAGATCTCCATTAGTGTCTCTTAAGCAGAATACCCATTAACTTCTTCTTTGATTTCCTTTTTATACTCCATCAGTATTATATTTTACCCAATCCTGTGCTGGTACCTCCCACATAACTAGTATAGCTGAAATTTTAGGCTTCAATTGATTGAACTACTTTAAGATATCAGTCCATTCATACAGAAACTCCAATGCTGGCTTTCTAACTTTAAGCAACATTCTTAGATTCCTAGCCACATTAAATATCAACCTCTACACTGGAATTTTTTTGCCATCATGTTTCAGAGAATTTCTTCTCCTCCACAACTCCCACATTATGATTCCTGGAATTCCTCTATAGTATGCTTTTCCTTGCTTTGACTGGAGCTTCCCACCAAGCAAAAATGGTATTTCTTAGGTTCATCCCTTGTATGTGTATACCCATAAAAGAAGAAGAATAGGATCAAGTCCTGTTAGCTATTTGGGATCTCAACAACACATGAGACATAGTTTTTTGTGTTGGGTTTTGGCAACACCACCATCTTGATGGTCCCTCTACTCCCCATCTTCTGATAGTAGCATCTACTACAATTTTACCTCTCCATATCCTCTACATGAAAAAATATATTTTGAAAGGCAATCCCTTTATCCACAGCTGCTTATAAAAATCAGTGGTGTTTTCCTTATGCCTCACATACTGCCAAGCTGATTTCACAGTAAACTTTCCTCTTATCTCTATGCTCCATATTTTTGGATCTTGTCTTGGTTGCTGAGGTGGTTTCACCTTTTGCTTTATATGATCCACAATATCTTCTGTGAACAATTCTGCTAACACATTCTTATTCTATTGGCCATTCACTGCCAAATTTGTGACTTGCTTGTACCAATCATCCCATTCTTTACTGTCTTGCATTACTGAGTTCAAATCCCCTATGTCACTCTAATTATCATAGAATATATGACCATCCCCTCCTTTGATCCTCTAATTTATGAGATGATCTATTAGATCCCTCACTTGCAGCATCTTTTTCCAAACTTGGGAACCTTCTCCTATTTTCCAAACAATTTCCTTTGTATGGTATTTCCTGTAGTATTTGTTTATCATATAATCAATCAAAATAGTATTATTGGTCCTGAAGTTCCACCATAATTTACAAAACAATGTTGTGGATAAATCTTGTAATTGCCTAAAACCCAGACCCCCTTCCTCTACAGGCAAGGAAAATTTGGACCAAGATACCCAATGTCTGCCTTTACCTCCCACTGTACTACTCCAAAAGAACTTTAAAAGCTTTTTTGAATCGCATCTAGTACATTCTTAGGTGGATTCATCACTGATAAATAATGTATGGGTATACTCTGCAGCACATGATTGATTAAAATAGCTCTTCCCCCAAAAGATAAAAGTTTACCTTTCCAAGCCTGTAATTTGTTTCATATTCTATTCATTAGCTTATGATAATAAACCTTCTTCTTCCTCATGTCGAAAATAGGACAACCTAAGTAACTAAATGGAAACTCTTACCTCAGTATTTTTGTAGGAACCTCATCCATAACTACTACTCTATTAGAAACCCTTTCATGCATATACAAAGTACTTTTTTCTTTGTTGATCTTCTAACTTGAGACCCTTTTATATCTGTCCAATATTGATGTCACTAACTGCAATATGTGTAATTCATCTTTACAAATAATAATCATTGCATCTGCAAAATCAAGATGATTAATTTTTGGACTCCCTCTAGGCATACCAAACAATTTGAACTCTTTCTTCTCTATCAATTCCTTCAGGCTTCTAGATAACACTTCAGTTGCAATAATAAATAGAGTAGGTGACAAAGTATATCCTTGTTGAAGACCCCTTGAGGACTTAAAAAATCCTTTAGGCTATCCATTCATCAATGTAAAATACCAATTATTAGATAATAACCTAAAGATCATGTCAATGATTTCTTCGCAAAAACCTATTCTTCTTAGCACCTTAGTCAGAAATAGCCACTCAACTCTATCATAATCCTTCATCATATCCAACTTTAATACCATATTAGGGATTTTACCTATCTTTTTTATTTCAAAACTATCTCTTGAACCACTAAGATATTCTCAGCAATATTTCTACCTTGAACAAAACCTGTCTGTTCCTCAGATACAATATCTAGTAACATACTCTTTAACGTCTCATGTATGACTCTTGAAAAAAGCTTATTCACAAAGTTACTAAGAGATATAGGTCTTAAATCTGAGAAAGTATTTACCACTCACTTTTTTGGCAACAACACTAAATTAGTATATGTGATAAATCTAGGAAGCTCATATTGACAGAAAAAAACAATTACAATCTGATAAAGATCATTTGATAATATGTTCCAAGCATCCTGAAAGAAAGCACCTGTCATACCATCAGGACCAGCTGTACTATCTCTATTTATACCCATGATTGCTAATTTCACTTTCTCAATAGTTGGTATGCTTTTTAGTTTCACATTGTGATCTTCTGTTACTACCTTTGGCAAACTATCCAACATAGTGAAATCATCAGCATCTTCCTACTTTCAAAATTGGCTTTGATAAAAATTGGTTACAGCCTCAGTAATGTCATCGTGATTATCCAGCCAGTCTCCTTCATCATTCTAAATTCTTTGGATATTGTGTCTTGCCCTTCTTCCTCTTACCACAGCATGAAAATGTTTTGTGTTTCTTTCACCATCCTAAAACTAATCAAAGCCAACATTCTGCCTCCAAAATTCTTCTTTCTTTTTTAGCTGTAAAGCTAGTTCAGCTTATGCTTTAAACAGATTAGATTTGTTTACCCCTGTAGGATCTTCTTTAAATTGCTTTTCTCTTAATTTAATTACCTCTTCAAAAGTAGCTATCTTTTGAAATATATTTCCAAAAGTTTGCTTACTCCACTGTGTCAAAGTTGCTTTAGTCTTCTTCAACTTTTGATGAAATTTACTGAAAGGATTCCCTACTATATCCACATTCTAATTTTTTCTGATAACCTCTAAATAAGATTTCTCCTTCAACTAGAAGTTGAGAAACCTAAATAGCATTACCAGCTGCTCCTGCATTGTGTTGCATTACAACAATAGAGATGCATGATCCGAGCCACTTCTAACTGAATTCTCCAACCCAGTCACTGGAAATAATCCTTGCCATTTGTCATTGACAAGGACTCTATCCAACCTTTTAAAAATGCAGTCACCATCTATTCTACCATTCCACCAAGTGAATTTTCTACCCTTGATCCCTGCTTTCTCTAAATTACAAACGTTTATACACTGATTGAAATCTTCTATTTCCCCAAAAGTGACTGGTAGGCCTCCTAGTTTCTCCTCACCACTTCTTATGACATTAAAGTCACCCCCATCAACCAAGGATCATGCATAGTATTTGCTATTTCTTCCAAATCTTCCCACAACCTTAACCTATCATGTTGATTGCACTTAGCATACACTAAAGTCACCATCACTATTAATCTAGATTGTTGGTTCTCTACCTTGATAGTAATTTGTTTTTCTTCATCAGAAACTACATTGCAAGTCAAATTTGAATCCATGAATACCCAAATTTTTCCTGAAGTGTTTGTTATTGCATGCTTCTTCCCAAGTATCCTTTTATAATCTTCAATGTTACGACTCTCCTGAAATAGCTCCATAAGACCAATGAAACCAAAATGAATCTCATGTGCATAGTTATTAGTCTTGTAAATGTTTTCTATGTGTTCACAGATCTAATGTTCTAGATTAATGCATTCATTTGGAAACAGATTTAGAAATGTTGTTTCTTGTCCTTATTGAATTTACCATAGCTGTAGTATTTTTACTCCTTCCTTTCTTCTTATTTCTTCCTTGTTTAGCTTTAATAGAATCCACCGGCTTTGGTGATAAATCTCCAATAATTATTGCATTGTCAATGTTATCACCTAAGTCTTCATTATCTATATTTTTCTACCTTTTATTTATATTATCCATTATGTTCCCTACTTTAATTGCCAAAGGCATGATATCCTCCAATATTGTTTGTTGCTTTCCCTCTTCTCTTACTTGTAATACCATAAGATCGTTTGTCTCATTTTGTTGTTCAACAAACTCTTGACTAACTTACTTTGTCTGTTTCTTCTCCCATTCTCTGTTGTGATTAGCTACTTCTTCTACTTGTTGTTGCTGCTCAGGATCTTCTATCTGTTCTTTGGTACTACTATTCTTCTAATTTTGATAAGTGGTAACTTTTTTATTGGGAACTTATTTTTCTTTTGACTCTTTTGTATCTTTTCCAAAACTCCTATTGACCCAATCCCTTGTACTTTTCTGTACTGGTGCTTTACTAATTATTTTTTGCCCTTCTACTTCCCCAAGTTCTAAGGCATTAAATGCATTTGAAGTTTGGACTGCAACCTCTTTTTGAACCTCTCCTATTAAGTGCCCAAACTTATTCTTCTTATATTTATTCTTTCTCATTTTCCACAAATGACTATTATCTTCTACTAAATTTTCTCCTTTCTTCTTCCTTTCTATACTGTAATAACCACAATTTCCCTAGCTTAAACTCATCTCAAAAATATCAAAGATTAGCTTTTAGAATAAATAATATTTAATTTAAGTGAAATTCTTTATATTTGAGCTTTCTATAACATATGAAATTGAATAAGCTTTCCAACGATATAAGATTCACCTAAATCCGATAACCGAATAAGAAGTTATGGCCATTTTAAGTTCTAGTCATAAACCATCATTTGGATCCTTAGCGTGTCACAGAGTAGTGTTAATTCCTAATTGTCATTTTCTAATGGCCCTCTATGATATTACCGCATTACAGAGAGGGCTAATTTCCCGTTGGTCAATTTCCAAAGGTCCAGTACGATAATGATGTGTCACGCCATGTGCCAAAATGGCATTCCAAAGAGGAACAGTGATGACCCCATGTCGCGGAGTCTTCTCAGTTCCCAGTTGGCATTTTCTAGTGTCTTGGCGCGATTGTGGCATGTTGCACCAAGGCCAAAAATCGGGGCCCCAATTCATTTTTCCAGTTTCATTCAGGAGTTAAAAGGGGGTATTTTGGACTTTTCTCCAACCTCCAATCCATCCAAACATGAGATTAAAGCCTTTTTAGAAGAATTATGTGCTAGGTTTCATCAAAATTACTCTCATCCAAAATCCTAGGCTTCAATATTCATTTCCAAGAAACTCCAGATTCCACCATCCTTTCTCCAAATATAGTCAAAATTTAAGATCCCTAGACCAAGAGCTTCAAGAATCTATATTCAAGAGTGTGAATAGAGTCTTACAAAGCAAGCTTGTGCATCTAGTTCATCATCTAAGGTATGTGGGGGTTTTCAACAAGGACAATCCTTTCGTCCTTGTGCCCAAAACTTATTTTAAATTATAAATTTCTGAATTTTAAGTGATCTCTCATGAAATTGAAGTTAGGGTTTATACCTAATTTATACTGTTTGAAGATTATGTGATTTCAAGTGATTGAATGTTACATGACTAATTTCATATATTCATGCATGTAATGCGAATTTCCATATTTTCCTAATTGAGTTTAAGCATGATATTGAGATTCTTGATTTTACTATCTTGATATTTTTGATGATTTTTAAGAAACTATTAAGTATGATGATTTACTATGAATTTACATGAGTTTGAAGAATGTGTTATTAGGCTCGAATTTGAGTATTGATATTTCAAGAACTTGTACTTTTAATCACCCTGAGATTAGCATATTTTTAGTTATATAAACAGTATCTGATCTTTGGATCCTCAGTTTAGCTATGGAATCCACTTTTCAAAATTTACTATAGTTTACGTAAACAGATTACAAATTTGAGTACAGTTCATATCAGATATAAGCATAATTGGTTTTAGATAAACCCTTATGCTAGCTTTTAAAAGTGGATTTCCAACAAAGTGAGCATATATATAATAAGGGAGTAGTATTTAGAACCGAGCGAAAAGTGTGGGTTTAGCACATCCTACTTTCCTAGAACTACGTAGCCAATGTAGGTACAGATTTAGATTTATTCCCATTAGATATGGATGACAGATTTAGCTTGTCATTGATCATATGGTTAGTTATACTCCCTGGTAAGAGTATGACACCTCTTCCCAATGTGAGGTTTCTTTTTTAGGAGGACGAGACATTGGACTCCTTATTGTTTACATGGTTTATGTTGGTTAAGAGAACTTCCCTTAAGATGACACGTTTTCCCAAAAGCTTTTAAAGATCCCATTACAAACCAATTTTGAAAGAATTTCCCTTCAGATAAATGACAAAGTATTTTCAACAAAGACTTGTAGATTCCACTAAGCCTATATGATTTAAGAATGAGAACAGAATACAGATTTCAAAACTAAGTGTAATAACTCACAAGATTTAGACTATATGCCTTATTATTCATGATATTGACTTTTAGACTTTAGATTTACTCAATCTTATATGAGTCATTTACATTTAGCATGCATGATTTGATAAACTATGATGATATTGTTTACTTACTGGATGCACCCCCATGTACTCAGTACATCATTAAGGTACTGATCCACCTATATGTATATGTGCTACATTGTCTCATAATGTAGGTACAGGTGCTTAGTCTCAGCAGCGTGATTGATTTTCGAGCATCTTATCTACATTCCTACAGTTGGTGAGTCCTCATAGTTTTGAGGACTTAGTTATTCAGATTTCCAATTTACTAGTAGATATGTCTTTACTCATTTCAGATAGTTGAGTCAGTTGGGGCCTATCCCAATGACTCTCTAGATTCAGATAGTCGAGGCTTGTCAGACTATTAGATTTAGATTTAGACCTTTAAGTTAGTATTCTGATTTTCAGCTTTTGTTTAATCAGATTGATGAGATTAGTACTTTTAGATATATTCAGATAGTTTTCTGCATTTCATCATAATTTATACTTATATTTCCCTATGTTGAGATTCAGATGTGTTATAAGGCAGCCAGGGTTAGCTTAGGGCTACTTGTAGTTTGGAGCACTATGTGGCATCCCGGGAACTAGATTTTGGAGTGTTAAAACCTTGGTATCAAAGCCTAAGGTTTAGAGAGTCCTAAGGAGTTAGACAAGCCGCATTACATAGAGTCTTGACAATTGGTGTGAAGCATGCCACATCTATGAGCAAGAGGCTATGAAGTGTTTTAGGAAAATTCTCTTTTTTCTTTCATAATCCATCATGCTTGCAGCTGTCTCTATCTGCTATTAACTCATGCTCTTTTAAGACAGAATATTCCTCTTCGTAGAGCTAATTCCTGTAGAAATGATAACTAGCCACTTCAGCCCGCAGATCCTATGAATGAAAAAGTGTCACATACAGAGTTTTGGGAAACTTTTCAGGTGCTAGATCAAGCTGTGATGGCTAATATTCAAGGTATTCATCAGGCTGCAGTCCCACCTCAGTAGGATGGGGATTTAGCTGTAGCCAAGATTCAAGATTACATGAGAATGAACTCGTAGAATTCTGTGGGTCGAAGGCAGGTGAGTTCCCATATCTATATCTTGATGAGGTGAACAAGATCACCCGAATTATGCATCTTTCTGAAGAGGGGAGTGTAGAATTGGTATCCTATAGGCTGAAGGATGTTTCTTATTATTGGGTGGTGATGTGGAAGAAGAGTAGAAGGGAGAATGCAGCTCTTATGACTTGGGAGATATTTCAGGATGAGTTCCTAGACAAATTCCTCCCACTTGAGATGAGGTAAGCTAAGATAGAAGAGTTCATGAACCTGAGGCAGGGCTCCATGACAGTGAAAGAATATTGACTCAAGTTCAACTAGTTGTCCAAGTATGCCCCTGATCAGATGGCTGACCCTAGGTCAAGCATAAGTAAGTTTATGACCGATGTTTTCGAGTCGGTGGTTAAGGACTGTAGGACTGATATGCTCAACAGAGACAAGGACCTTTCTAGATTAATAATGCATGCTCAGCAAATTGAGGTAAAAAAGATAAAGCAAAGAAAGAGAGTAATAAGAGGTCTAGAATAGGGCAGTTTGATCATGATCAGAATAGGTCTGGAGAAGGAAATCATTCACAGTTTCAAAATTATTCATCTATGCCTGCACTGTCTTCAGCCAGTTCTCCTACACCCAGAAACAGGCAAGAGCAGTGGGGTAAGTCTTCTATGTACAAATCTCAGAGTAGAGTAGGCAGTAGTCCCATTTATCCTCAGTTTGCTAAGTGTGGTAAGAATCATCCTAGTGAGTGTTTGGCTGGTCAGAAAGGTTGTTTTGGATATAGTAAGTTAGGTCACAACATTAGATATTGTCTGCATGCTAAGTAGGGAAACAGAGATATTCATCCCCCAACTCAGGCTAATAGTGCACCAGCTCCTTTAGGTAGCCCAGCTCTTTCTCAGTATGTATCATCTAGTTCTACTGGCAGCCAGTGCTAGAATCAATTTTATGCTTTACCCTCATGCCAGGAGCAGGAAGATTCACCTGATGTTATTACTGGTATTCTTCGTGTCTTTTATTTTAATGTGTATGTGTTGTTAGACCCCGAGTCTAGTTTCTCTTATGTGACCCCATTGATATGGATTGGCTCCATTCCTGTTACGCTTCTATAGATTGTTACACCCGAGTGGTGAAGTTTCAATTTCCAGATAAGCTAATTTTTGAGTGGTCCGATAATTCAGTATCTCCCAAAAGTTATTTCATATCTTATCTTAAGGCCAGAAAGTTGATATCCAAAGGTTGCATTTATCATCTAGTTTGAGTTAAAGACACCAATTCTGAGACTCCAATAGTTTAGTCAGTTGATATAGCGAATAAGTTTCCTGATGTATTCCCAGAAGATCTCCCAAGGGTACCTCCTGATAGAGAGATAGAATTTGGTATTGACCTTCTTCTAGATACTCAACCTATCTCTATCCCTCCTTATCGTATGGCTTCCACAGAGCTTAAGGATTTGAAGGAGAAACTCAAAGATCTTTTAGATAAAGGTTTCATAAGGCCTAGTGTTTCTCCATAGGGCGCTCCTATCCTATTTCTGTGAAAGAAAGATGGTTCTTTGCGGATGTGCCTTGACTATCGTCAGCTAAATAAGGTCATAGTCAATAACAAATATCTTCTTCCTAGAATTGATAACCTATTTGATCAATTACAAGGTGTAAGTTATTTCTCAAAGATAGACCTTATATCCGGCTATCACCAGCTTAAAGTTAGAGAATGTTATATTCCGAAGATAGCCTTTAGAACTTGTTATGGTCATTTTGAGTTTCTAGTCATGTCTTTTGGGCAAACCAATGCTTCAGCATCTTTCATGGACCTCATAAATCGAGTGTTCAAGCAGTATCTAGATATGTTTGTCATAGTGCTCATAGATGATGTCCTTGTATACCCTCGTAGTAAGGATGACCATGCACACCATCTTAGAATTGTCTTGCAAGCTCTTAGAGATCACCAATGTTTCACCAAATTAAGCAAGTATGAGTTTTAGCAGAGATTAGTAGCCTTTCTCAGTTATATTATTTCCGCCAATGGCATTAGAGTTGATCCCCAAAAGACATAAGTTGTAAGAAATTAGCCTAGACCTATCTCTCCATCAAACATTAGGAGTTTCTCGGGTCTAGATGGCTATTATCACTGTTTTGTTGAAGTTTTCTCATCTATTGCGTCTCCCATGTCTAGATTGAACTAAAATAAAGTTATGTTACAATGGTCAGATTCCTATAAGAAAAATTTTTAGGAGTTGAAGACTCGACTCACTTCAGCTCCAATAATAGCGTTACCTGATGGTACAGATGGTTTTATGGTGTATTATGATGCCTCTAAAGTTGGTTTAGGTTGTGTATTGATACAGAGAGGTAATTTTATAGTCTATAGCTCTAGACAGTTGAAGCCTCATAAGAAGAATTACCCAACCCATGATCTGGAATTAGCTACTGTGATATTTGCTTTAAGAATCTAGAGACATTATTTGTATGGTGTGCATGTAGATGTGTTCACAGACCACAAAAGCTGTCAATATATGTTTACTCAGAAAAAGTTAAATCTCCATCGGAGAAGGTGGTTAGAGTTGTTGAAGGACTATGATATAAGTGTGTTGTACCATTCGGGCAAGGCCAATGTAGTGGCAGATGTCCTTAGTAGATTGTCATGGGTAGTGTTGCTCATCTGGAGAAAGATAAGAAAGAATTAGCTCAAGAAGTTCATCGTTTGGCTAGGTTATGTATTAGGTTGGTTGATTCAATTGAAGGTAATGTTTGGGTTCAGAGTAGTTACAAATCTTCCCTAGTTTCGAAAGTGAAGAGAAAGCAAGATATGGATTGTAGCTTGGTCAAACTAAAAGAGTCAGTTAAAGACCAAAAGGTAGAGGTTTTCTCCCAAGGGTGAGATGGTGTGTTGAGATACCAAAGTAGATTGTGTGTACCTTGTATTGGTGATTTGAGGCAGAGAATTATGGAAGAAGCATATAGTACACGTTATTCTATTCATCCAAGTGCTACCAAGATGTACCGCAACTTGTAGGAGATCTATTTGTGGAATGGTATGAAGAGGGATATAGCAGAGTTCATAGCTAAATGTGCAACTTATCAATAGGTTAAGGTAGATCACCAAAGACCTGGTAGTACGTTGCAAGAGTTTGGTATCCCTACTTAGAAGTGGGAAGAGGTAAACATGGATTTTGTGACTAGTTTACCCCAATCGCGTCGTCATCATGATTCTATTTAGGTTATTGTAGATAGATTAACTAAGTCAGTACTTTTCTTTCCAGTTTATACACCCTATATAGCTGAAGATTATGCTAAGTTTTATATCTGAAAGTTAGTCAAATTACATAGAGTTCCCTTGTCTATCATTTCAGATAGGGGTACTCAGTTCACTTCTCAGTTTTGGAAAGCCTTTTAGAAGGGTCTTGGTACCTAAATCCATATTAGTTCATCTTTTCATCCTCAAATAGATGGTCAGGCAGGGAGGACTATTTAGAATTTAGAAAATATGTTGAGGGCCTGTGCTCTTGATTTCAAGGGTAGTTGGAATGAGCAATTGCCACTAATTGAGTTTGCTTAAACAATAGTTATCATGCAAGCATTTAGATGGCTCTATTTGAAGCTCTTTATGGGAGGAGATGTAGATCACCCATAGGTTGGTGTGAAGTAGGTAAGGCTGCTTTGCTTGGGCTTGTTTCAGTGTTTGAAGATATG
Source organism: Capsicum annuum (assembly GCF_002878395.1). Taxonomy (NCBI): domain Eukaryota; kingdom Viridiplantae; phylum Streptophyta; class Magnoliopsida; order Solanales; family Solanaceae; genus Capsicum; species Capsicum annuum. The sequence continues at coordinate 123,598,854 of NC_061118.1, forward strand.
GAGAAGTTAAGTTGATTAGAAAAGGATTGAAAACAGCCCAGAGTTGTCAGAAATCCTATGCAGATATGAGAAGAAGGTACCTCAAGTTTGAAGTTGATGATTTCATATATCTGAAGATTTCACCCATAAAAGGGGTGAAGTGATTTGGCAAGAAAGGGAAACTTAGTCCCCGCTATGTTGGCCCTTATAAGATCCTGAGTCGTGTTGGGAAAGTAGCTTATGAGATTGAGTTGCCCACAGACTTGTTAGCAGTTCATCCTATATTCCACGCCTCGATGCTTAAGAAGAGTATTGGTGACTCCACTATTTTAGCTCCTTTATAAAACTCAGATATTCAGAACAAACTTTCATACGAAGAGATTCTAGTTGAGATTTTAGATCATTAGATCCGTAGACTAAGGAACAAAGAAGTTCCCTTGGTCAAAATTTCTTTGGCGAAATCAGTTTGTTAGGGGCTCTACTTGGGAAGCAAAAGCAGACATGTGAGCCAAGTAACCTCACCTTTTCTCCACAAACTTAGATCTAGCTAAAGGTTATACTCTTCCTTAATTTAGTCCTTTTCTAATTGCAGATTCTGATATATAGCTATCCTCATGTAAGTTTATGCACTCTCAGATTTCTCAAAATCTCAGAATGATTTAGATTTAGATAATTAGATCATTTTAGCTGTGCATGCTATCTTATTCTCTAATATTCCTCAGAAATTTTAGCTTAGCTAGCCACATTCGAGGACGAAAGTTGCCAAGGGGGAGATATTATAATACCTCGCAATTTTCCTAGCTTAAACACATCCCAAAAATATCAAGGATTAAATTTTAGAATAAATGATGTTTAATTTAAGTGGAATTCTTTAGATTTAAAATTTCCATGAAGTAGGAAATTGAATAAGCTTTCCAACAATATAAGATTAACCTAAATCCGATAACCGGGTAATAAGTTATGGTCATTTTAAGTTCGAGTCATAAAGCACCATCATTTGGACCCTTAGCGCATCACAGAGCAGTGCATCGCGGAGAGGGCCAATTTCCTGTTGGTCAATTTCCAAAGGTCCAGCGCGATAACAGCGCGTCGCGCCATATGCCAAAATGGCATTCCGAAAGGGCACCACAATGACCCCGCATCGCGGAGTCTGCCTAGTTACCAGTTGGCATTTTCCAGTGGCTTGGCGCGATTGTGGCGCGTCACGCCAAGGCCAAAAATCAGGGCCCTAGTATATTTTTCCAGTTTCATTCAAGAGCTAAAAGGGGGTATTTTTGACTTTTCCCCTACCCCCAATCCATCCAAACATGGGATTAAGGCCTTTTTAGAAGCATTATATGCTAGGTTTTATCAAAATTACTCTCATCCAAAACCCTAGGATTCAACATTCATCTATAAGAAACTCAAGATTCCACCATCCTTTCTCCAAATTGAATCAAGATTTAAGATCCCTAGACCAAGAGCTTCAAGAATCTTCATTCAAGAGTGTGAATAGAGTCTCAAAAATCAAGCTTGTGCATCTAGTTCATCATCTAAGGTATGTAGGGTTTTTCAACAAGGACAATCCTTTCGTCCTTGTACCCAAAATTTATTTTTAATTATAAATTTCTGATTTTTAAGTGCTCTCTCAAGAAATTGAAGTTAGGGTTTATACCCAATTTATATTGTTTGAAGATTATAAGATTTCAAGTGATTGAATGTTGAATTACATGACTAATTTCATATATTCCTGCATGTAATGTGAATTTCCATCTTTTCCCAATTAAGTTTAAGCATGATATTGAGATTCTTAATTTTACTATCTTAATATTTTTGATGATTTCAAGAAGTGTATTAAGCATGATGATTTACTATGATTTTACATGAGTTTGAAGCATGGGTTATTAGGACCGAATTTGAGTATTGATGTTTCAAGAACTTGTGCTTTTAAGCACCCTGAGATTAGCATATTTCCAGTTATATAATAGTATATGATCTTTGGATCCTCAATTTAGCTATGGAATCCACTTTTCAGAATTTACTATAGTTTACAGAAACAGATTACATATTTGAGTACAGTTTATATCATATAAAAGCATAATTGGTTTTAGATAAACCCTTATGCTAGCTTTTAAAAGTGGATTTCCAACAAAGTGAGCATATATATAATAAGGGAGTAGTATTTAGCACCGAGTGAGAATTGTGGGTTTAGCGCATCCTACTTTCCTAGAACTACGTAGCTAATGTAGGTACAGATTCAGATTTATTCTCATTAGATATGGATAATAGATTTAGCTTGTGATCGAACACATGGGTAGGTTATTCCCCCTAGCAAGAGTTTGGCACCTCTTCCCAATGTGAGGTTTTTTCCTTAGGAGGACAAGACGTTGGACTCCATGTTGCTCGCATGGTTTATGTCGGTTAAGAGAACCTCCCTTAAGATGAAACGCTTTTCCTAGAAGCTTTGAAAGATCCCCTTACAAAACAGTTTTTGAAAGAATTTCCCTTCAGATAAAATGATAAAGTATTTTCTACAAAGACTTGTAGATTCCACTTAGCCTATATGATTTGAGAATGAGAACAGAATACAGATTTCAGAACTAAGTGTAATGTCTCACAATATTTAGACTATATGCCTTGTTATTCATGATATTGACTTTCATACTTCAGATTTACTCAAGCTTATGTGAGTCATTTACATTTAGCATGCATGATTTTATAAACTGTGATGATATTGTTTACTTACTGCATGCACCCCCATATACTCAGTACATCCTCAAGGTACTGATCCACATATATGTCTATGTGCTACATTATCTCATAATGTAGGTACAGGTGCTCAGCCTCAGCAGCGTGATTGATCTTCGAGCATCTTATCTACATCCCTGCAATTTGTGAGTCCTTATAGTTTCGAGAACTTAGTTATTTAAATTTCCAAGTTACTAGTAGATATGTCTTTACTCATTTCAGACAGTTGATTCGGTTGGGGCTTATCCCAGTGACTCTTTAGATTCAGATAGTAGAGGCTTGTCGGACTGTTAGATTCAGATTTAGACCTTTGAGTTAGTATTCAGATTTTCAGCTTTTGTTTAATCAGATTGATGAGATTAGTACTTTCAGATATATTTAGATAGTTTTCTGCATTTCATTATGATTTATACTTATATTTCCCTATGTTGAGATTGAGATATGTTAGAAGGCAGCCTGAGTTAGCTCAGGGCTACTTATAGTTCGGAGCACCATGTGGCATCCCGGGAACTAGATTTTGAGGCGTTACAACATTGACCTTTTTCTCCTCAGAAGCTATTACAACCCTTTGTTTTTGTTCCTGCTCAAATAATTTTGGGGGTATATTCCAACATGAATCCTCATTATGTCCCTGTAGACAACATTCCTTGTAATATTTCAACTTGTGATCATACTGAATATGAATCCATTTTGATTTTACTTCCCCTGTGACATCATTTTCCTCATTAATCTTTAGCCTATGAGGTAGTTTAGCTACCAAGTCCACCTCAATCTTTACTCGTACACAACTTAGTCTTGTATGATTTTTAATAGCCATATCAAGTGAGAAAGGTTTACCTATTGCTGAAGAAATTGAAAAAATAGCCTCCTTTTCAAAGAAATTAGGAGGCAAATCAGGTAAAGAGATCTAAGCAACACCAATCGTAGTTTCAATATCAGGCTCTAACCACGGATCCTATTTAAGTGTTCTCATCTACCATAATCTGTCATTAGCCTTAATATAGTATGCAATGGTTGATAACATCTTAACGTAATCTTCTAATTGATTCAACCATATCAATGTGTGTCTTCCATCCAATACTCCAATTGTGCAATCTCCCTTGACCCCACACTGATTTGGAATCATTTTTATCAATGCAGTAACAACTGGTTTACCATATGAGAACTTACCCATAATTGCATATTGTAAATTCTCTTGAATTGTCATGCTCTGTACTTCTGAAGCCTTCCATGTTATTCTTGGTTCCCCATGCATCATTGCCACCGGCTTAGGAGTAATCCTAACATTCTCATAAACGTGAACTTTAGGTTTTAATGAATCAGTATATTTAGGAGCATTATCTTGGTGTTTAATTTTACCTTCTGTGATCTGTGTCATAGATTCCTCCTGTGGGTTGCTCCCACCGGAAGTAGTTGCCATATTGATTGGAAAATACTTAAGTTTTAGTGAAGTTGCATACGCCGCCACCGTTAGGTTTTTCCAATATGAGTTGTAAACTTATTGTATTATTATTTCAATCCAATATGGCTTTGTGGAATACTTATCTTGGAGATATGTAGATGCGCTTTCGGTAGTTAACTTGAATTATCTTTTGAATGAGGATCTAATAATAATTCCTAACATATTTCATAGCTTTTTATAATCTCGCTCTTATGTTAGGAAAACTAACAAACATCCTTTGTCTTCTTTGAGGAATCTATCTTTGTGTATCATGGTATATTAATTAATTGTATACCGCACATCAAAACTATTAAATGAAAAATATGTGATTTCTAACTCAGAAACAACTTTGAGAAGGAATTAATCATAATTTATTAGGTTGATGCATACAAGTACTTTTGTACATAATATATCATATTTCAAACCAGAAGCTTTGTTCTCATTAGTAATGGTTCAGCTATTTATCAAAGAGAATCAATGTCAAAGCATCAACGTCAAGATGAATTGTCTTTATTACACAATCTGAAAACTATGCTCTTAAATCAATTTTATTGAGCAAACAACTTTATGAATATCAAACTGTAGTTGACAATAAATATTTGTGTGATCATGTATTGATACATCTATTAAACATATCACATGATAGGTGAATGGGCTCTTATTCACCTTTTATATTTTTCAAACAGTAAGAGATCCAATCTAAATATTAGTTGGTCCAACCAACTTATCATAAGAACAAGTAAGATAGATGATTCTTGAAGAATCTTCTAGTTCTTCAATGTATGACTAATACTTAATATGGACATCTTCAATATTTCACAATGATTCGTGTCAACTTATGAACTTTTATACTAGTAAACTCTAAGTTTATCATGACATGTGCATTTTACTTTAGTAAACTTCTGATTTACTATGAATTTTATATCAATAAACTCCTAATTTATTAAGAATTGTGATCTCATCATGCTCGGATAAGTTTTTATATTCGTGGATCTTTTCATAGTAACTTGGAGATATTCAATATTCCAATTATTCTACCTCTTCTGGAGTTGGATTGTGATGTCTTCATAACTAAGCACATGTTCGAATATATATATAGGCGCATTCACCATAGGATATAGCTCTACATTTATAACAATTATAACAATCAAAATTCTCATTCCCCAGGAATGAATTATAATCGTGCCTTAAGTACATTAAATTATGATAGCTTATAGCCTCTTTTAAAATATTGCTACTTCATGAGCAAATCGAGGCACACATATAATGTAAAGAAATTTCTTCTAACATATCTTTCAAAGTATATCTCACCTCGAAACAATTATTTCTTTGGGCTTTTGTCATGACCAAGTACGGTTGTATAGCCACAATAATTATTTTTTCATCTTTCAGACTTATCATATATTGCTACCACATTCACTTTAGGAATGAAGCATATTCAATGGGACATGTTTCGTGACCTTTCACAAAATACATATTATTTTGCCTTATCCATCGTTATATCATTAATATAGTGCATTGAGATTTAAACTCAGTGTCTTATCCTTATAAAGGTGTCAAAGGCATAAATTGATGGGACTTACACCCACTTTTATCATCATGGTGCATCAGAACTCTATCCTGATGTCTTATTCTTTTGGTGCAATGAAATTTGAATCCACCATCTTACCCTTTCAAAATAATATCACCTTTAATAGTTACCAACAATAAGTCTATAAAGACTTTCATTACGGTTGATATTCAAATATTTCTTATAGAGTCTCCCTAAATTGCAATGCAACTCTTAATATAAGATATACTACATAATTCACATAATTAAACAATACAAATTAAACGAATTATATTGCATGCTTATTAAAGAAGTAAACACCCGCATAAATAATTTTCATATATTACTATTAAAACTGCACCTCTTGAAGTATAAGAATACCTAAATTTAAATTTAGAGAATCGTGATAAGAAGTTATGATTTCATCTATTGGGAGACTTTATTGCCGCAACTTTTAATAAATATTCTTAATTCAAGAATGCATATCCCCGTGATGAAGGTAATCTTAACCTCTTATTTTACCAAATATAACGCTAATATCTTCAAATTAGAATTCATAAATTATATGCAATGTATATAATCATAAGCAAACATTAGGAATTAAGGCAGCACACCATACTTATCTTTACAAAGGAAATACTCAGCATGACAGAGTGTTGTGCTGATAACGTGTTATGAAATATTAAAATAAGAATAACAAGAATAAGGGAGAGAAGTATAAAACATGAACAAGAATAAATAGAGAGAAGAGAATAAACTTCTTTATTTCTCTTTAGGAATGAGAAAGATTAAGAATGATTTACAATGAACAAAAGACCTTTATTTATAGGGGAAAGTTCCTCCTAATATTTCTCTAAAAAGATAGACATTCCCTTTCTTGATAAACATTTACAATATTTTGATAGATACTAACTATATCTTGATAAATATTCAATACTAGATAGGTATGCTCGTGCGTTGCACGGGCCCAACATGTATAGTAGAATAAAATGAAGATGTAATAGTAAGGGACTATCCCATTTGATTGGATCAGTTGATGGAAATGATCCCAAATGTAAGTTTTATACAATCGTGGGAATAATATATTATTGGATGCTCAGATTCACATGTGGTAGTGATTGTAGTCTATTTACATTGATACAGATAATATTTATAAATTCTACAATAGAAGATGAATTTTGGTTGTTGTGATCAATCTTTCAGGCATTCACGATCAAACACCTGTTAAATTAGTTTTAAAGATTAAATAAGTTCAGAAGTTCAAAATGTGATAATAAAATAAATCTTTATTCAATGAAGACAAACACAATAGTTATTGTCGAATAACCTAAATTTTGGATCCAAACTTATGGCTTTGCACATTCCTAACGTGTCCAAAAGAATTCAAACTTTGGCTCTTTCCTATACATATAAGCATATGGTTTCTTCACCTATCGATCATACAAAACATAATTACCATTAATCTTCAAACCTTACCAAAGAGATCATACAATATATCCTTTATCTAGAAGAAAATGTCTGGAATTTTCAAAATTATTGGGTTCGAGAAGAGAAGGTTGTGTTTAGATAGAGATGGCGATGGTGATTATGATTATGCTCCTACTGCATGCTTAGAAAGAGATGGTGATAATGATGGGGATTATGACTACACTCCTGTAGCTTGAATAAATTCATTGAAGGTTTTTTGGTAAAGACAAGTTTAGAACAGACATAATGTTTTAGGTCAAACTTAGTGTTGTCTAAATAAGTAGAAATATGTATGTTTATGTATTTGTAACTTAGTTGGAACCATTTGTATTGTAGAGAAACATAGTTGTCTCACTTCATGATTTTCACTGGACTAACATGGGAGCAGTGACTCATATTATTCACCCCCAAGACCTACCAATGAATTCTAAAGTTGTTTCTGTTATAAACAATGGAGTATGGAATATTGAACATATGCAAAGGGCATCCCGGTGCACTAAAGTTCCCACTATGCGTAGGTCCTGGGAGGGACCCCACCACAAGAATGTATTGTTCCTTCCAGAGGATGTATAATATTCCTATAAGATTATTTCTAAGGAATTAGTGGAACCTAAAACCTTATAATTATAACCACCAAATTCTTTCTACAAACCACACATATCGTAGTTTGTTGGAAAATTTGGAAAGCTAAATGTGCAAAAATATGGTAAAACCAAATGCTCGATTAAATCAGATAAGATGCAAAATGGTCCAGCAGGTGAGCAAGAAGGTGCACTATCTAGCTAGAATGTCTAGAATTTTCAAGATTATTGGGTTTGAGATGAGAAGAACGTGTTCAGATGGAGATGACTATGTTTATTATGATTACGCTCCTGCAGTATGCTTAAACATGCCTATAATATACTAAAATGGTCTTTGAATCTTGTAAATCATAAACATATCATCTAGGATGTTTGAATTAAAAATTTACAAAATATATAAAGTGATATTTTAAAAAAACAAATTATAAAGGAAAGGAATACACATAAATTAGAAATGAAATGAGTATTTGCATACACCTAATTAGTATAACCAAACAAAAATAGCTTTCTCTTATTCCATATTAGTTGGTGGTGATGGTATATATGGTAAAGATATTCTGGATAAATGGCCGAAGTAGAAGGTATTGGATTTGAAATCGAGAGGGCGTCAAGCGGAAGCTATTCCTATAAATATACATGGTTTACAATAATTATTATTTCACAATGTGTAGCCTTATCTGTATTTTTTTAACCACATACATCCACAAAACTTGTTTGGAATTACCCTTATTAGTCATCAACTCTCTTTTCTATGTCTTTTCTATTCTATTTTCTATTTCTATTTTCTACTATTCTATTTCTATATTTTCTATTATATATATATATATATAAGAAAAATATAGTAGAATAGATATCTACTATATATATGAGTGTATAAAGAGAGAGAGAGTGTTCATGATATAGATATAGATATAGATATAGATATACAAATTAACGCTACATGTTAAATAAACTTTAAAAATCAGTCAGTTTGAAGAGGCAGTGGAAAATTTCAATAACAAAATAATTGAAACATGGTACTACCTGATCCTCTTGCACGCCCACCACCACTAGTCGCCTTCATGCAATGTAGTCTAGCAGCAGATAAAGAAGATATAAAAATGCTGAATTCATATTCTAAGTGTGAGGAAAACAGAGAAGCATTCAGCAGCATGTACATAGTAAATGTAGAACTATTTTCAGAGAAAAATAAGAGATGGTGTTCCTATAAACATATGCGTGAGATGGATGTAAAACTTGAAATGTATTAGCTGAAATTGTTCAGTGTTAAAGAATTACGTATCAATGTTATTCGTTGATTGCAGGACATTCATGAAATAATTTATCTTTCATGTTAAATTTATGAAAATACAGTTGGTTGGAGGATAATATCCTGAAATTAAGATGACTTTTTTCATTGGATATTAAGGTATCTATTTATCCCGCAGAACCACAACTCATATTGACAGATTAAAAAGAGAAAAGGAAAAGAAGATTCTTACAACGTCCTAAAGTTTATCAATTTCCCTAGTTCCTGAGGAATAATGCCTGAGAATAGGTTCCCTTTGAGGTTTCTGGACAAATATTGCAATATGGATTAATGCATTGCTAAACTTTTTAGGAAAACAATAAAATAAACAGATTTGAAAATAAGATAATGTACAGGAGAATAGTCTGACACTGCATCAAAGAGAAAACCAAACTATATCATAAGAGCAGTTAAGCGCTAAGTTCATATGTTTAAAATTGGTCAAAAGATTATTTCAGAAGCTTTTCTCCAAAAGTCCATTTGGAGGGGGTGCGGATACCTGACGTATGAAATAGATTTATTAGGTATCTAGTGAATCTATTTTTCTTTGTGCGTGGATATTTCTTAAATTTTGTTTCAATATCTTTTAATGATTTACTTTTTTCGTAAGATATATTCATTAATTTGTTTGGTTTATTATTTTATCCTGTAGTAATTGCAGAGTTACAAATTTCTGTATAATAATTTATCCTAACTGTACTGTAATGTATATCTAATTCTAGATTTTCAATGTTATTTATTATCTTGTGTTGTTCTTCTCGTAGTGAGTTTTTTAAATTATATAAACTATCGCATGTGCTTTTTTCTGAATTTTCTAAGGTTTCTTCTATCCATATTAATTTTTCTTTTAGATTCTCCATTATTTTTCTAATTCGGTTTTTATAATTAATTTCTTTATTTAGATTATCTTGATTTTCTCTAGTTTTTCTAATATATTCTAACATCTCTTAATCTGAATAATATTCTTCTGGGTAAATTTCTTGGTATAACTGTTCTATCCAATTTATGGTTTCAATTTCATAGTCTATTACTTTTTCTAATATTATTCTCTTAATATCTATAATTTCTGGTTACTCCCCGCCACGGCTTCTTGCCTCATTGGTTTCACCTTTAGGATGATACCACTTGGAGGGGGGTGCGGATACCTTGTACTCTGTAGATATTTTCTATGTATTTCTGGGCTGTGTAGGTGTAAACTTTTTTATCTTGGTTTAGGCTATCTCGGTATGTGGTAACTTGTGGGGGCATGAACAAGTGGTCTTTTTGTGTTTTTGGTGTAAATAATTTTTCAAATATTTTATTCATATTCATATTCTGGTATCTTGGTCGACTAACTCCTTTGCTTGTACCTGCAGAAGTAGATTGATAAATGTTATGGGTTTTATGGAGTGTCCCAACGTCTCCTTCTAGCTCTGGAACTTTAATGTCTTCCGATCGACATAGTTCTGCACACTGCTGAGTTAGCTGATTTGTAGACTTCAGTTTATCTTCATTAGTCTTTAGCTTTTCCATCTCATTACCCATATTGTCCACTTTCATTGAAAGCGTAGTTAGGGTGTTGAGTATTTTTTCTAGAGTATCTTCTCCTATTATTTCAGTCTGTGTAGCTTTATCTTGATATGTAATCTGCAATAACATTTTTGTTAGTACTGATTACTTCAATTATAAATGTGAAATTCAATATATTCAAGACTAATCTCCGAATCTCTTTTGTTGTAACTGAATTTTGTATTTTCTTTGTTAACCACCAGCGTACCTGTGTATTATCTGTTCGTACAATAAATTTGTTATATACAATATATGGCTCAAATGCTAACAAACATTTATATAATGAACATAATTCTTTCCTATTTATTTCCCATTTTATTTCTGTCTCATTGAACGTACCTGAGTAGGATCTACAATGGTGTTCTATTTTTTCTGCTTCATATCGATATTTAAGTACTCCTCCATAACTATATTCACTAGCATCTGCTTCTACTATGTATATAAATTTTCTATTTTCATCTGAAAATTGTAATTTTGGTAATTCTTTACAAAGTAATTTTATTTTTTGGACTTGTTTTTTATCTTCTTCATTATAGTTATATTCTACATCCTTTTTTAATTTTTTCTGTAGTGGTTTTAAAGTTTCTGCTAATTTTGGAATATATTCTCTTACTTGGTTTACTAATCCTAAAAATGATTGTAATTTCTTTTTTGTATCCAATTCTTCTTTCGAATTTATTGTTTTTTTACTATATGTTGTTGTATTTTTACTCCACTTTTATCTATTTGTATTCCTAAAAATTCTATCTGATTTTTCATAATTTCAGCTTTCTTTTCGCTTAGACTTATTTTCGATTTTTCTATTATATCTGTAAACTGTTCTAATAATTTTAAATGTTCTTCTTTAGTTTTTGTATATAATAATATATCATCTATGTATACTATACAATTAGATAATTATTTAAAATAACTATCCATAAAATGTTGATATCTACCTGGTGCATTTTTATATCCAAATGGTAATACGTTCCATTCATAAAATCCTTGTAGTACCGTAAATGCGGTTAATTCTTTAGATTCTTCTTCTAACTTTAGATGGTAAAATCCTGATTTATAATCGAATTTGCTAAAATAATTATATCCTTGTATTTGCGTTATTTTCAATATCTTTTTTGGTATTGGATAATTATATGTTATAGTTTTTGCATTTAAATTTCTGTAGTCAATAACCATCCTACTTTTTCCTCTTTTTTGTTCACTATGTTTATTTACTATAAATGTTGGACTATTATGTTTACTATTACTTTTTTGTATATATTGTTGTTCTAATAATTCATCTATATGCATTTTAAATTCTTTTAAATCGTCAAAATTATATGTTAATGGTTTCTGGGTTATTATGCTATTTTTATCTATTAATTCAATTTTTATAGTAGTTTTATGTTTTTTCCATCCTTTTAATGGATCTTCACTATATAATTGTTCTAATTTTTTCTTAATTATTTTTATTTTATTTATTGCAAATATAGTTATTTCTGTTTTATTTATCGAAATACTACTAGTTCTATTGTATTTTCAGTATTTTTTATATTTTCTAACTTTTGTGTAATTTTTTCACTTCCTTTTATCCAATCAGTTTTCTTTCTTATTTTATTATTAACTCTTTTTGCTCTTACTTTGTGTTTACATGGTGTTGTAAACCACCAGTCTGTTCTAGTTATTATATGTGGGTATAATTTATCTAAGAACGGCATTCCTAAAAGTATATCTTTTGATGTTAGTTCATACTTATAAATTTCTTCTATTGTTAATATCTGATCCCATACTTGTATTTTTACATTCCTAGCTTTATAAATAATTAAGCTTCCTTCATTATTAAATCCTTTAACTATTATTGGTGTTTTTAATTTATCCCATTTACTTTCTGGTAAGCAATTATATCTACATAAATTAGCTTCTGCTCCTGTATCTATCATAGGCGTATAATATCTACTGTAATATCCTTCTACTACTATCTTCATTAATACATATATTTTCATTTTATGTTAAGGCTCTTCTTAAGAATAATTTCTCTTTGTTATATGTTAAGGTTAATTGCGTATGTTCTATATTATATGGTTTTACTTGTTCTAGCCATTTTATTCCTAATATTATATCTGCTTTTTGCATTTCTTCCTTTATTTCGAATTCTATTTTTATTTTTCTAACTCCTATTATTATTTCCTTTTCTGCTATATTTTTACTATTTATTAAACTTCTTGGTAGATCTGGGCACATATAATTATCAGTCTTTATTTCTTCATTTTTTACTAGAGATTTTGCTATATAATTTTCTTCGTGTCCTGTATTCAAGAGTATTAGATATTCTTTTTCATTTATTTTTCATGTTATGTAATATTAGTTTAAATTACTTATTGACTTTGTTTCATAACTTGTTCTTTTTGATGAGCTTGATGATTCTGGTTTTTCATCAGCTATTCTTTTCGTTGTACTTATTCTATCATTTACTATTTCTAAATTTTCTTCTATATCTATGTCTCTATAGCTATAATCATTATAATCTATTGTTCTTACAATTTGTTCGAATGGGCTTTCTATTCGTATTTTGTTAATCTTATTTTTTCCTGTTATTTTATGTTTTGTTGTTAATACATATAGATTTTTGCATCTTGCTGTAAATATTTTACTTCCTGGGGTTAATTCTATTCCTGATATTTTTCAATATAATACGAGTGATTTATCTATATTTTTATCTATTACCGTTACTGAATAATTTGCCCTTATTATGAATTTGAATTTTTGATATATTAGATTTCCTTTTACGGCAGTTATTATACTTTTTTCTATAGGTTTTATAATTCTATCATCTGCTAAATATAATTCTATTGGTATATCTATTCCTTCTCTAAAACATGCTTTTATTAGTATCTCTGTACCTCCAAGGTGTACATATTTTATTGGATCTCCTTTATTTTTTATATCATTTATCTCTTTATTAATTATTCTTTTTGTTACTAGCGGTATACTAGCTTTGCCTTTTGCATATCTGCAGTCTATTACATGTTCTTTTTGGCATACTACATAATATTTGTCCTTTTTCCTAGTAAAAATATTTTTTATTGTTGGTATTTTAAATATTTTTTCTACACTTAAATCTAATTCGTTTCCTTTTATTTCATCAAATATGTTACTGTCAAATGTTATTTTTTGTTCCGTTCCTTCATCATTTAAATATTCTTCTTTTGTTATTATTTTTATATCTTCTTCAGTCATTTGATTCATCTATTTCACTATCTATTTCATTATCTGTTTCGTTTTCTGAAATTTCATATATACTATCCTCACTTTCTAATTCATAATCTATATAATCTATCTGCATATATTCTGTATTATCTATTTTTATTTCTGATATTTGTTTATTTTTTGGATTTTTAGGTAATTTACAATCTCTAGCTAAATGGTCTATCTTTCCACAATTATAACAAGTACATTCTTTTATAGATTTCTTCTTTCTATATGGTCTTTTGTATTTATAATTTTTTACATAATATTTTTTTCTCGGTTTCTTATATTTATATTTTGATTTCTTATATTTCTTATATTTCTTATGTTTTTTTCGTTTCTTATAATATCTTTCTTCACATCCAAATTGGGGTGCTATTTTATTTTTGCAACATGCTAAATTTTTTATTAATGTTTTTTCCATTTTTAATTCTTCTCTATATTTTTCACATAAGTTTCTATACCATTGTTGTAAAAATTTTATTCTTGCTCCTAACGTATCTACTATTTTTGCTTCTTCCCAACTTTTTATTATTTTTGAACTAAATGGCTCGGGTAATTTATTAAAATATAATTTTCTTATCTCCTTACTTTCTTCTATACTATATGCTCCTTTATAATAATATTCTTTAAATGCGCAAGTATATTCATCTATATAACACATATTACATATTGCTAATTTTAACATTAAATTCCTATTTGTATCTTTTTCTTCATTTTGTTCTTCTTCGATTGTTGTCGTACTACCAAATTCATCTTTTATAGCTGTTTCATATTTTTGTAATAATTCTATAGGTGTTAGTTTAGTTGTTGTTGATGATGTTCCTTCTATAGGTTTATTAGTTCTTAATACTTTCTTGCTATTTTCAGTTAAATTTGAAAACCATAATTTTACTGATCCTATTAGTGTTCTTTCTATATATTCTGGTGCATCTGTTATGTTTATATTATTATCTAATAATTATTTTGTCATATATCCTATCCATAATTGTATTATTTTTTCTGTATTTATTACATAGTCTAGGTCTAAAAAGTTATAATTTTTATTAACTATTTGTTTTGGTGTCCATTTGTCATATTCATTATATTTTTTAAACATATTCTTATAATATATAGGTTTTCTTATTTCTGCTGTTTTAAGTATTATATTTTCATCTTCTTTTTTATCAAGAGTATTTATTTCTGTGTGGGTACTTTCTAAGTTTTCCTCATTAATTTCTTTTTGTTTTTCATTGATTTCTAAATTTTTTGTATTTGTTAATATTTCTGTATATGTTTTACTATCTTCTGAATCATAATTATCTGTCTCTTCAACATCTATATTATTTATTTCTAATTCTTTATTTTTTATTTCCAATTTTTTCTTAAATTGATTTATCTCGTTCAGTAATTTTTGTTCTCTATCTTTTTCTTCTTTTTCTTTTTGTCTTTGTTCATACAACTCTTTTAACATTTGTAGTTCTTTTTCTAATTCAACAGTCCTACTATTTTTAGTTTCTTCTATTTTTCTTATTTCTTCTGTAGTTTGTTGTTTTATTTTTTCTATTTCCTTTTTCCTATCTATTTTCTTCATTTTCTCTTTCTATTCTTACCATTGCTGTCAATTTTTCTTCTAATTTTAATTCTTCTTTTTCTAACATTAGATATAAATGTTCACCTATTTTCTTATATCTTCTTCCTAAATTAGAAAATACTATTTTTATTTTTAATCCTTCGTGGTTTTCATATATTTTTTCATCTATTATAAATTCTTCTTTGTTCATTTTATTGTGAATAGTTCATGTTGATATATATATTCTAAACTATCTATTTGTGATTCTAATTTTGATATTTCATCTTTTTGTGTATTTATTGAATTCTTACTAACTCCGGCAAATATATTATAATGTAGTCTTTCTATTCTTATTTTTAATTCTTTACGTTTTTCAGAAATAATTTGTTTTAATTCTTTGTATTTCTGCACTTTATTCATTTAAACCTTATTTATAATATCTTGGTAGGTATCTAAATCTAATTTTATCATAATTAGGTGGTATGTGTCTCATTCTTCTAGATTTTAAATGGATTATTCATTTCGCTTCAATACTAGATATTAAGGTAATTAGGTAGGCTAATCTTTGTGGATTTTCTTTTGTTTTATTTAGGCTTATATATTCTGAATAATTACTAATTAAAGATTCTTTAATTTTTCTAAAAGCTTCTCTATTTTTAAATGGTCTTCTCATAATTAATTTAATAATTTATAGGTAAATTCTAATAACTCTAACATATATCTCACTTCTGTATTTTTTGAATTACTGGGCTCTGATATTCAGTCAACTCCAAAATTTGCAATACTCCAACCTAAATCTCTATTAGTTCAAGTTCTAACCTAATTAGCCAAACTCTTATTACAACATAATTATTTCAAACTCATAATAAATGAACCCAATTAAGTCAGCTTCAAGATTTGCAATACATCATCATTCTTAACCAAATGAAAAAAACTAAAATTAACCCAAATAGAACTCGAAATCCAAATAAGTCATGTTACAAAAGAGTGACCAAAATTGGCCACATATTTAATAAGTTATCAAAATAGACTAAACGTAACAAATTATTACATTTTTCACTTTTTTCTTAACGGTCAACTAACGGAGTTGATTTTTCATAAAACGTAATAACTTATTATGTTTTACAAATCTCTTTGTCAAACATAATAATATATTACTTTTTATCAAAAAAATATAAAACGTAACAAATTTTTACGATTTACACGAAAATCTATAAAAAAAAAAAGTCAATATTTTATCATATCACCGTTTTATGTCTATAGTGTTTGAAAATTAACAAAACGTAATAAAAAACTACGATCTACACTTCATTAATTTTCTTCACTTTTTCTTTCACTTTGTAGTGGTCCCCCCACCCCCGTCGTTCTTTCCTTCTTTCCTTCTTTCCTTTTTGTTTCGGATAGGCATACAGACACACATACAGGGATGCATAATTGTATATGATATGGAGTAAGATTTTGCAGTGGTCTAAAAGATAACTTTAGCAGACAAACATCAATCTAAATAAATATCATTTTCCATAATCACAAGTGAACTGAATAATCTAGTACTTTGCTGGATCCCCAATTCAGAAATGACACTCCAATCCCCATTTAAACTTGTGGTCCACTATGTATAGGAGAAAATGAGAAGTACTGGTAATAGTTCTTTATCTGATGTATAAAGTTATGCTTTAGAAAAAAGGAAATTAATGAAGTGAAACAAAGAGGAAAGATTGCAAAGTGAAAGAAAAGGTGAAGAAAATTAATGAATTGTAGATGGTAGTTTTTTATTACGTTTTGTCAATTTTCGAACAATGTAGACATAAAACGGTGATGTGACAAAACACTGACTTTTTTTTATAAATTTTCGTGTAAATAGTAAAAATTTGTTACGTTTTTTTTATAAAACGTAATAAATTATTATATTTTACAAAAAAAATTATAAAACGTAATAATTTATTACGTTTTACAAAAAGTCAAATCTGTTAGTTGACCGTTAAAAAAAAATGAAAAACGTAATAATTTATTACGTTTAGCCTATTTTGGTACCTTATTAAATAAGTGACCTATTTTGGTCACTTTTTTTGTAACATGACTTATTTTAGTTCTGAGTTCACCCAAATACCATATTCCAAAAGGTTTCTTAAATTACCAAGAATCTTGAAAAACAAATAAAAAATGAAAACAATCAAATAATAAAGCCTTTGCAGTTTTCTTCAAAATTTCAACTCATAAGTTGAGAAAAAAAAGAGTGAAGAAGAAAACCTAGAAAGAGTAATACTACAAAATTAATCGATTGATCGGTTGTTCAGATTATCTTTGTTGTTTGAAGGCTTTGCTTCTCATCTCTCATAGCCTCTGTTTGTCGAATTATTCAAAGATGTGAATTGTTATTGAGCAGATTTTTGTTAGTGTGGAATTATCTCTTTGCCCTTGGTCATTAGTGTGAAATTATTTCTTTGCCCTTGGTCGTTCCTCCACTCCCTTTTCCGTATAGTAGAAATATGATAAATTCTCAATATATCTAATAGATATTCACTATAACTTTATAGACCATAGATATTAGAAATTGTGGCACCCAATGCCTACAGGCTAGTATATATGGAAAAATTACCTCGACTTATTCTAGTTTGGTAAAAGAGTTGATTCCTACGTGCATTAATGAAGATATTTAATAATTGAGAAAGTTGTGGATACTATACTATGAAGGATTTAATAATTAAGAATAAATGATGAAAGTGATACTCTACTTTTTATGGTCAGAATCTCTTTGTGATCATGACAAAATAATGCGGAAAAGGTTGCCTCTATTCATCGACGGAATCCTGATATACTGCGCTATTAAAGAGTTTTCTAGTAAGATACAGATAAAATATACACGTTAATTATTTACTTATAAAAATATAAAAAAAAGTTTCCATATATTCTATTCAGAAAATTTCCCAATACTCCCCTTTCAAGTTGGAGCATGTCAACCACAAATGTCCATCTTGATAAGAAATGAAAACTTAGGATGTCTCAATGCTTTGGTGAATACATCACCGAGTTGAGCACGTGTACCCACATAACCAATAACAATATTTTTCAATGTAAGCTGCTTACAAACATAGTGACAATCAATTTTAATATGCTTGGTGCATTACTGAAAAACTGGTTTAGCTGTAATGTGTAGAGCAGCTTTCTGATGAAAAACTCCCAACGACGCCAAGAAAGACTTGAGCCAAACTAGCTCAGTTATGGTGATTTCCATAGACCTATACTCAACCACTGCAGAAGAATGCGGGATAGTAGGTTAATTCTTTGTTTTCCAAGAAATTGGCGAATTGCTCAAGAGAACAAAATATCATGTTAAAGAAAAAGGGTCAAGGTGCAACTGACCCAAAAAGAGTCACATAAGGCATACAGTTGCAAATTACTATCAGCTTAGAGGAAAAGTTCTTCACCCAGGCTACTCTTCAAATATTTCAGGACTCGTAAGACAACCTCATAATGCTCAACTCATGGAGTTTCAGGGAATTACGACAAGATATGAACTGAATAACAAATTAAATCTCTCGTGTAGTGATTATGAGATAAATAAGGCCTCCCACCAAGTGATGATAGTTACTAGGATCAATGCACAATTCATCTGTAGCAAGGTCAATTCGATGGTTTTGAACCATCGGAGTAGGGGCTGGTTTAGAGCCCAAGAGTCCTGCTTTAGATAAAATGTAATAAGTATATTTTCATTGACACAAGAAAAGACCCTTGTAACAACGAGCAATCTCGATGCCAAGAAAATATTTTAAGGGCCCGAGATCTTTGAGACAAAAACATTGTGCCAAATAATTCTTAAATGTAGAACATATCTCTGAATTATTTTCTGCAACTAGCAAATCATCAACACACATAAGAACGCGAAGGAAAGTCTCACCCTTTTTAAAGGTAAATAAAGTGTGATCTGTGTGGGACTGAACAAAGCCGCATTTGCAAAGACCAGCCTTAAATTTTGCAAACCAATTGCGAGGAGACTGACGAAGTCCATATAAGTATTTACTCAACTTGCAAACCACATTTGGCTGAGAAGAAACAAAACCTGGAGGAAGCAATATATAAACGTCTTCATGTAAATCACCACATAAAAAGACATTATTTATGTCAAGTTGATATATCTCCCGGTTCTTCTAGACAACCACAATAAGAAAGGTATGAATAGAAACTATTTTAGCTACTGGTGTGAAAGTTTCTGTGAAATCAACGCCCACTTCTTGTTCATTGTCTTGAATTACCAAGCGAGCTTTGTAGCGTTCTGTTGTCCCATCTGAATGATATTTAATTTTGTAGACCCGCTTACAACGAATAAGCTTTTTTCCATTAGGAAAAGGCACAAGAGACCACGTCCCATTTTCTTCTAATGCTTCTACCTCTTTTTTGCATAGTTTCTTGCTAATGAGGATCTTTGGTTGCTTCCTGAAAAGAGAGGGACTCATTCCCTGAGGTGATAGCCACCAAAAAGCTCTATGGGTAGTAGAAAAATTAGCGCAAGTGAAAAAATTTGCTAGAGGATAAGGAGTATCTAAGGAAGCTGTTTGGCGAGACTGCGACACGATGTGGTGTGTTGATTGAATTGAGTTGCAAATATAACCATGTAAGTATGAAGGAGAGCGTTTTTCCTATGACCGCGACCTAAAACCTCAGTTACTAGAGGAGGAACCTCTGTGGATTGAGATTTACTCCACCTATCCGTAATATTAGCTTGAGAGCTTCCATTCAGGATGTCCCTAACCATTTCTTGTTGGACCGTTAGATTCTCCAGGGAAGGGTCATAAAATGTTAAAGGGTCATCCTCAATTGAGGCAGGCATAGCAGCCGAGGATATCTCATCGCCAAATGGAAATATATGTTCATGAAAAATGACATCACACAAACATTTCCTTACTTTCTAAGTCATAGACACACCATCCTTTTTGGCCGTGAGGATAACCAAGGAAAACACATTTTCGACTCCTTGTATCAAATTTACTGGTCCTAGACCTAGAATGTGGATAGCAAAGAAAACCAAAAACTCAAGTGTAAGCAAATGAGGGAGGTTTATTAAACAAAGTTCATAGGGTGTCTTTCCATGTTTTAGAGTGGTGGGACTACGATTAACTAAGAAATCTGTAGTTAAAACACATTCACCTCAAAACTCAATAGGTAGAGTTGCTTGAAATCATAATGCTCTAGCTACTTCAAGAATTTGTCTGTGTTTTCTTTCGATGCGTCCATTTTGTTGAGGAGTCCCAAAACAACTAGTTTGGAAAGTTATAACATACCATACTTTTTATAAAACTCTGGAATTCCTGGTTTTGTAAATTCAAAGCCGTTATCGCTACAAACTACTTTGATAGTTTTAGCAAATTATGTTTGAACCATAGGACAATATTCACGCAAAAATTTTCCAATTTTTACCTTTATTAAGCATTAAGTATACCTACACGGCTCTACTAAAGTCATCAACAACAGTTAAGAAATTAAATGTGTAAATAAACAACGAGGATAGGGACCCTATATATCAACATGAATTAAATAAAAAATGGTAAGGGCTTTATTTTCACTAAATGAAAAAGGAGTTCTAATTTGTTTAGCACAGAAGCAAACATCACAAACACTACTATCTATCCTTTCTGGGGGTATATTAACTACACCTAACCACATTGATAAATGCTAACTTGATGGATGTCTCATCCATCATACCACAATCCGTTTGTTTTCACAAAGTGCGTGACCTGGTCCTATCTTGCCGCTCACTCAGAACAATCGGCATCCTCGGAGTGGGGTCCTGTATAACACATTTTAACCAGATGACACAAGGCATTTATGGTCCATAATTACTTGTCCAATAGAATTAAGTTAACAAGAAAAAATTGGCAAATATAGAACATCCGGTTATATAAGATTTGTCGTCAGTTTAGCACGTTCTGACTTAGTAGTTGGTGTTTCAGTACCATCAAGAAGACATACCAACAGCGGATCAAAATGAATAATATCAAATAGCAAGTTTAAATTTCATGTAACGAGATGAGATGCGCCATTATCAAGCAACTAATGATCCAACCTACTGATATGTGTATCAACTCTATTGATACATGCATGTAGAACACTGACATATGCCTTACCAGGCAATTTGGCATTGCCGGATTGTGAGGTTTCGATCAAAGATAGAAGTCGATGTGTCTGGTTGAGTGTTGGTCGAGCAAAGATATCACTAACTGACTCCCCATGACTATATGTAGGGTGCGACAGTTGGCTGTTGTGTGGCCTACTGCTGATGTTGTGGTTGTGTGCAGCCTCCTCCATGACCTAAGTTATTAGTTAGCTGTCCACTTCCGTGCCCCTTTCTGCATCATCGACCCCGGCCAATCGAGTCATTGATAGCAATGATCACAGTAGTGATTATTTCTTGCACAATAAGAGCAAAAGAGGTGCTCCATAGTTCCAGAAAGCTGGGTTGTGCTCTAGAGAGGACTGGTCATCCTTTTTCTTCACCACTAGTAGCTTGAGCTGCAAAGCTTCTCACCTCCCTTTCTTCGCTTCCTTGAACAATATTTTTACACCTTTCTTCCTGGCTTACCAATAAGTGAGCTTTGTAGAGAGTAGAAAGCTGATCTAGGCTCAAGATTTGAGAGCACAAAGTGCAAAAAGAGTTATCCAGACCCATTCGAAATTGATGAGTCAACTCTGTGTCAGCCCGACTTATAAGTTTGGGTGCAGCAGCACAAGTACATCCACAAGTGACATCTTTGTAACCTATTAATCCTTCACACAAAGATTTGAGTTTCGTATAATACGAAACAACACTGCTTCCTTATTGTTTGAGGGACACGACGTCAGATTTCAATTGATTAATGCGAGGACCATTGAAACCGAGTAGTGTTCCTAAGGTCATTCCACATCTGTCTAGCAACTTGATATCAAGCAACCCTAGGTTTATAAATATTGCCAACGGAATTAAATAAACAGAAACATAAAGGTGAATTATCTCACCATGCTTGATATTCGGCTCTAGTTTTAGAGTTTGGTTGAGCATAATCTTCATTGACGAATCCCAATTTTTCTTTTGTTTCATGACCATTAATGGAAGCTTTTACCCAAAGGTCGTAATTTTCTCTTGTAAAAGTATATTCAGTGATTGACATACCCAGAACATCTTCAGAACTCAGATAATAGGTTGATGATGGATCTGTTGAAGCAAGGTCTTGGACGATGAGCTTTCTCCTTATTTCGACATGACAATAGAACAATGATGTATCAATCCACAATATACAAAAACGATTGCAGGTATGGAGAAAAGAGAAAAAAATTTGATTCAAGGGTTATTCTTTGCCGCAGAAACAAGAAAAGAGACGTGAAAAAAGAACAGAGACATGTATATTAGGGATCATTTTGTTCCTATACCATGATAAATAATGCGGAAAAAGGTTGCCTCTATTCACTGATGAAATCCCAATATATACAGCGGTACAACTAGAGAGTTGCCTAGTAAGATACAGATACTATATCCACAAATATTCATCGACCAAGAATATAATATATATTTTCCCTGTATTCTATTCACAAAATATAATATATATTTTCCCTGTATTCTATTCACAAACTTTCACAATAGATCAAAATAGTATCTTCCTACATTTTTATAACTAGAAAATATATATTCTGGTCGCCCACCTCCTGGACAGGAATGAAAAAAATAGGCATTCATTCTCTCTTGGGTCCGGAATAAAAACTTTATGAGAATGGTTAAGAAATTTCAGTTCATTATTATTATTATTTTTTATTCAAATTAGATAACCTTCCACTAAAAGCCGAGAAGTCACATCACTAATACTATAATGGAGGAGGCATGAGCCTGAATTCCAAGTTATAGTTTTTAATCATTTTCTTAAAAATCTGGGAATGAATGAATGAATGGAGCAGGGAGATACAAACAAATATTTGGTGATCTTTAACCTTGTAATCCGAATAGAGGATAAAGAAATTGTACTTTGGATGAACATATACTGAATAATGGGGTTGGTTGGGTCCACTAGTACGTTTTTAATACTGTACGCAGTATGCCAGTTGATGAAATAGACAATTTGAACGCGAACGCAAAACGTACACTTTCAAAAGGAGGTCTATAAATATTTTCAAAAAGATGGTGTCCCCACTTAAACACAAACGACAACTAGCTGCAAACTAAAACACTTGATATATTCCAGCTAAATCTCCACTCCTATAAAGTGTATATTTAGGGGATGAACATTCGGTTAGTTCGATACTAATTTAGAAAATACAGATTGATTCTTCTATTGAATAAACTGTAAAATCAAACCAAAATTAACTCAATTTGATTTAAATCGGTCCAGTTTCGATTTGTGATTTACCCCACTTTCTCTGTAATGTGCTTCAAAAACTGGGACTTCAAGATACTTATCATTTCATGTTTTACCAACTTGAAAAATAGTAAAGAGAGTGTGATAACATGGGTTCCTACATTTCAAATTCAATTATTTCAAATTTACTAATGCAATTGTTATTTAGTTGTAAAATGGTATAGTTGAATCTGTGGAAATATCAGTAGTTAGTTCATTAATATTAAGAAATAGCTAGTGAATTTAGCAATACTTACGAGATAGTCGATTTACCACCTGGAAAGAATGTTATTGGATCAAAATGGGTGTACAAAATTAAGTACAAATCCAATGGGGAAGTGGAGTGGTTCAAAGCAAGACTAGTGGCTAAGGTTTATATCCAATAAGAAGGTTTGGACTACCATGATACATTTTCACTTGTTGCTAAGATGGTAACTACTAGATGTGTTATTGCACTAGCAGTTTCAAATAGTTAGTGTTCATATCAGATGAATGTGTATAATGCATTCTTGTAAGGGGATTTAGATGAAGAGGTGTAAATAAAATTTCCTGAAGATTTCCTAAAGGAGGGACTTCACAAAGTCTGTAGGCTGCTTAAGTCATTGTATGGACTTAGGAAGCCTCTAGACAATGGAACATTAAGCTCGGCTCAACACTATTAACTGTAGGTTTCACTCAAAGCACTTATGACTATTCATTATTCACTTTGACAAAAGCTGAAGGGATGGTGATAGTTTTAGTATATGTAGATGTTTTACTCATTACTTAAGACAATGCAACTATGATTTGTAAAGCAAAGGAGGTGTTGCATCACCAATTTAAGATCAAGAATTTAGGAGAGCTTAAGTATTTCCTAGGATTGAAGTGTTGAGAACCACACAAGGGGTAATTTTGAATAAAAAAAGTATCTCATTGAACTTATCTCTGAGACTAAACTTGCTGGTGCAAAACCAACACATACACCCTTAGAGTCCAATGTTATGTTGACATCAGTGGAGTTTTATCAGGATGCAAGTGTCACTGGAGATGCCATTTTGAATGACATTACTTCCTACAAAAAGATTGGTTAGGAAAATAATGTATGCCACTATCACTAGCCTTAATATTAGTGATGTTGTTCAAATATTGAGCCCATATATGGAACTACCTAAGAAGTCTCATTTGAAAGTTGCACATAGAGTGGTAAGTGATATCTCACACACCTTACTAGTTCAGTGGATTATAGTAATTATTTTCTATACTTGGACCATGTTGTTAGATGTGTTCCACCAAGATATAAAAAACAGTAAACTTAAAGAACATAAATTTGACATGAAAAGCATTCGTCTCAAAAGGTGTAAAAAACCTATAACCTACAACCTCTGTAGGATTTAACCCACACATTACTAAACAATGAGCCTCTTTAACAAATGATTACAAACTCTATAACCTAAGAAATTATGAACTTTAATCCCTTCAACAATTAGAAATTATAAACTATAATTTCTAATAACTCAACAAGTAGAAATTATAAACTCTAATTCCTAAACAACACATAAACCTATCTAGGTTGTGATCCCAAGTTTTCAAGTCACCCAACTTAAGAACAAACTCTTATTCTAGTTTACATCTCATTGGAAACTATGAATTCAAATGATTACAACTCGATAAGAACAATAATACAACAAAATGACTCATGGACTATGAGATTAATTTTTATGGAACAAGTTTGTCAATTTGTTTTGTTGAACTGACATCACTTGAATCTTCAATCAGAATAAATATGAACTCTCTCTTGTTAGCATGATGTAAATATTGTATATATTAATATATTATTGTATATTAGTGTAATTACATAGATTTGATTTAGTAATTAAAAAGAACAATAGTAGCTATAGTAGAGCAGATTTGGTGGGATAGAATAGAGGATTTAGAGTGATAGAAAAGATGATCTTTAGGGATAGGAAGATGGATATTTAGGGATGTAATCTTTGACACTTTTTATTTAATAGAAAGACTCTCAATATTGAGAGGTATTCAGTAGAAAATTGACATGGTATCAGAGCCTTCTCTTGGTTGGTTGTCTTGTTTCATAAAGTTCATTTGTGGTTTGTTTCAGTCTTTTTGGAAATTTTTGATTTTTGTTAATTGTTCCTCGACAATTAACACATTGGTCTTTGATCTTGGTCATTTTGATTATTCTTTTTGAGTCAGTGTTTCAAGTTTTCATAACTATGACTTCATATTAGTTTGAATCATTTAGTATTTGTTTCACAAGTTTCAGTTATTTGGCACTGGAAAAGAATTATGGGGCCATATAGATGGAGTCGATCCTGCTCCTACTAATCTTACAAAGTTAGGTGAATGGAAGATTAAAGATGCTCGGGCAATGCATGGCTTTTAGGGTCAATTGACCCTCTTATTATTCTTAATCATAGGCCTTACAAGACAACTAAAGCCATGTGGGATTATTTACAAAGAGTTTACAACCAAGATAATAGTGCCCGAGGCTTTCACTTAGAGTATGAAATTGCTAATTACTCTCAAGGAGGTCTTTCTGTTCAATATTATTTTTCTAGATTTTAGAACTTATGGGTTGAATTTACAAATATTGTTTATACCAAAATACCTGCCGAATCTCTCTCTGTAATTTAACAAGTTCATGAGAAAAGCAAACGAGATTAATTTTTTATGAAGTTATGCTTTGAGTTTGAGAGTGTTCACTCCCACTTGATGAATCGTGACCCATATCCCTTCTTAGATATTTGTTTTAGGGAATTACTCCATGAAGAGCAGCGTTTTGTCACATAAAATGCTTTCAAGAAAGTTGATGATATTGTTTTTGCATTTGCTGCCCAAGGTAAAGGAAAGGGTAGGGATATGACTAGAACTCAATGCTATAATTGCAAGGGATATGGTCATATTGCTAGCAATTGTTGCAGGAAGTTTTGTAATTATTGCAAACAACAAGGACACATTATTAAAGAGTGTCTCACACGCCCTCAAAACCATAAGGTTAATGCTTTTCAAACTGGGACAAATGGTTTCACTACTGAGAACTTATCTTTGGGACAAGTTTTTACTTCTGAAATGGTAAGACAAATGATCATGTCAGCTTTTTCAGCTTTAGGGCTACTAGGTAATGATCTTGCATCTAATTTTTGGCTTATTGATTCTGGAGCTTCCAATCATATAACCAACTCATCTAGTATACTAAAAAATATTTGTAAGTATCATGGTCTATCACAAATTCAAGTTGTCAATGGTAGTAATTTACCCATTATCAAGGTTGGGGAGATTACTAAAACTTTCAACAATGTTTTTGTGTCACCAAAGCTCTCCACTAGTCTTATTTTAGTTGGACAATTGGTAGATACAATTGTGATGTGAATTTTTCTCGTAATGTGCAGGATCAGGTGTCAGGGATGATAATTGCAAAGGGGCCTATAGTTGGATGATTGTTTCCTATAACTTTTCCATTCCTCGTGTTCTATCATTTGCTTGTACTTCTACACCTAGTAAGACTGAGATATGGCATAAGAGCTTAGGACATCCAAATTCTATTGTGTTGTCTCATTTATCAAATTCGGGTTTATTAGGGAACAAAAATTAATTTTTCATTGCTTTCTTTGATTGTTCTACTTCTAAATTAGGAAAGAGTAAAATTCTTCCTTTTCCTAATTTTAGTAGTCGTGCTACAAAGTGTTTTGATGTCATTCACAGTGATGTTTGGGGTATTTCACCAATTGTTTCTCATGCTCATTGTAAGTACTTTGTGATATTTATAGATGATTATAGTTGATTTACGTGGGTATATTTTCTTCGTTCCAAATCTGAGGTATTTTCCATACTCAAGACATTTTTGGCCTATATTGAGACTCAATTTTCTACTTGCGTCAAATTATTAAGATCTGATTCTGAGTTCAAACATTTTTTGCTTAAAAAAGAAATTGTCTTACAACGCTCCTATCCATATACACCACAACAAAATGGGGTTGCTGAACATAAAAATCATCATCTTTTAGATGTCACTTATACTTTATTGATTGAGTCCTCTATTCTATCTAAGTATTAGGTAGAAGCTTTGTCTACTGTTGTTTACTTAATTAACAGACTACCATCTAAAGTCTTAAATCTTTTATCTCTATATTTTTGTTTTTATCAAAAAAATCCAAGCGATGATAATTTTCATACATTTGGTTGTATTTTCATATATTTGGTTGTATTTGTTTTGTGCATCTTCCTCCTTCTCAGCGTAATAAACTTTCTGTTTAGTTTACTAAATGTGTTTTTATGGGTTATAGTACTCCACAGAAAAGTTTTCTCTATTTTGATCCATGTTCTAATAAATTTCATGTTTCTAGAAATGTTGTTTTCTTTGAGAATCAGCATTTTTTTCCTACTCATGTTGAGTCATCTCCTGCTTATCTTCTTTTTCCTACTTTTGAGGATTTGTCATCTTTTTCTAAGACGTTTAAACTTGGATTTGTGTACAAATGTTGGCAGCCAATTTTACCCCCTCCTGATATTGATTCGCCACCTGAAAATGCTCCACAACTAGAATCTAAGAATTTTTCAAGGTCTGCTCCTCTTGAGCCCACTCGTCAATCTATGAGAGTATCTCGTACTCCTAATTGGTATGGATTTTCATCTACTTTATACACCATTTCTGTTCCAACTTTTTACTCACAAACTTCCAAGCATGAATGTTGGCAGAAGGCAATAGAGGAAAATTTTTTAGCTCTTAAAGAAAATGACACACGGGATATTATTTCACGTCCTTCAAATGTCCATCCAATTGGATGAAAATTAGTTTATTCAATTAAACTTCATTCTAATAGAACTCTTGATTTGTACAAAGCTCGGTCAGTTATTCTTAGTAACAAGCAGGAGTATAGTGTGAACTATGAAGAGACTTTTGCACCGGTAGCAAAAATAACGACGGTGCAAACTATTATTTCCATTGCTGCTTCACAAAACTGGGCTCTTCATCAAATAGATGTCAAAAATGCATTTCTTCATGGTGATCTCAAAGAGGATATTTATATGAAACCCCTACTAGGTTTGTTCTTATTACCTACATTAGATGTATGTAAGTTGAAATGGTTTTTGTATGGATTAAAACAAGCTCCCAGAGCATGGTTTGACAAATTTTGGTCTACTTTGCTACAATTCTATTTTGAGCAGAGCAAATATGACTCATCCTTATTTCTTAGGAAAACATCCACAGGTTGTGTTCTTCTTTTGGTATATGTAGATAACATTATCATTATAGAAACTGATTCTTCACTAATCACTAGCCTGGAATAGCAACTTAAGGATTCTTTTCATATGAAAGATCTTGGTACTCTTACATATTTCTTGGGTTTAGAAGTTCATTGTGATTCATCAGTGTATTTCTAAATCAACACAAATATACCCAAGATTTAATTTCTTTGGCAGGTCTTCAGTATTCCTCCTCTATAGATACTCCATTAGAATTGAATGTAAAGTATAACCGGGAGGAAAGCGATCTTCTTTCTGATCCAACTATATTTCGGCAATTAGTTGGGAGTTTAAATTACCTTACTATTACTAGGCCTGATATCTTTTTTGTAGTTCAACAAGTTAGTCAGTTCATGCAAGCTCCCTGACATCTTTATTTGGTGGTTGTCCATCGCATTATTCGATGTCTCCTAGGAACATCTAGTCGTGGATTATTCTTTCCTAGTAGTTCACCTATTCATCTTAATGCTTTTAGTGATTCTGATTGGGCAGGATGTTCTGACACTCATCGTTCGGTTACTGGTTGGTGCATGTTTCTTGGAGAGTCTTTGATATCTTGGAAGAGTAAGAAGCAAGACCATGTGTCAAAATCTTCAACAGAGGCTGAATATCGAACAATGTCTACTGCTTACTCCGAGATTGTGTGGCTTTGTGGATTACTTGCTGAGATTGGATTTCCTCAATCTAATCTTACTCCTCTTCATGCTGACAATACAAGTGCTGTTCAAATTGCTACTAATCTGGTTTATCATGTGAGGACCAAATACATTGAAGTAGACTATCATTATATACGAGAAGTTGCAGATAAAGGTGTCATTACTCTTCCGCACGCGTCCAATGATCTTCAAATAGCTGATGCATTTACAAAATCAATGGCACGATGACGATATCAGTTTCTAGTTAGCAAATAGATGCTTTTTGATCTACCAGCATCAATTTGAGGGGAGATATTAGCATGATGTAAATATTGTATATATTAATATATTGTTTATAGTGTAATGACATAGATTCGATTTAGTAATTGAAGAAAATAATAGTGGCTATAGTAGAGCATATTTTGTGGGATAGAATAGCGGATTTAGAGGGATAGAAAAGTTGATATTTATGGATAAGAAGACGGATCTTTAGGGATATAATCTTTGATACTTTCTATTTAATGGAAATACTCTCAATATTGAGAGGCATTCAATAAAAAATTGACATCTCTCAGAGAAAATATGAACTCTCTCAATTTGATTGTGTTCTATATTTTTTCTCTAATATGAGTGCACAAATGATTTTGTAGAATCACTTGGATATTTATAGATGTTGATGCTTGCTTCTTCTAAGTCGCTTTACTTTTTCTTAAAAGGAATCTCTTTCCTTTTTGGAATCCAATTGAGGAGTCCTATTCCTACTTGGACAACTTTGTTGCCTTCCTTTTATACTTCTTTTACTTACATGGTTTCATCTATTTTTAGAATCCTTTTGTAAGAAGAAAATTGCATCTTGATTCGGCATCATTATTTTCGTAACTTATGTATCTTATGTCATCAAAGTCCATAATCATCACCATCTCGAATGCAGGTTGAACTGGTGTAGATGGACTAGGTGAATCAACCTATTTCTTGCAACTATTCCACTACATTATCAATCTTCAAAATCATACTTCGCTCCACTACTTTGTTAACTTAAAAACTATCACATTCCAATAGTAAGATGCTTAAAAGGTACAGTAGGTCATGGCATTTGGCTAAAAGCTCAAGCTAGCACAAATTTGATTTGCTGGTGTGATGTAGATTGGGATGCTTGTCCTAACAGAAGAAGGTCTATCACTGGGTATGTGGTGCAATTTGGTTGATTCTTAATGTCCTTGAAGTCAAAGAAGCAACACATTATTTTAGAAGTTCAGCTGAAGAATAATACAATAGTTTGGCCTCAAACAATGGCTGAGATTACTTGGTTAGAAGAACTATTTACATAACTAAATGTGCCTGTCAATAAGCCAATTATAATCTTAAGTCACGGTAAATCTGCTATTCAATTGATAGCTAATCCCATATTATGTGAAAGAACTAAGTATAGAGGATTGACTGTCACTTTGTTAAGGATAAGATTAAAACTGATTTGATAAAAACTATGTATGTGAACAAGTAGCTAACATATTGACTAAGAGCCTAGGTCAAGATCAATATTTACATTTGTTAAGCAAGCTTGGTGTGCTTAATATTTATCATCCTTGATCTTAAAGGGGAGTGTTAGAAATATCAGTAGTTAGTCCATTAGTATTAATGGTTAGCTGATCAATTTAACTATTACATTGATCAGTTTTTATGTTTTCTTAGTACACTATTTCATTAAGTTAGTTCCAAGATTTATTTATAAGTCGATTAGTTAGTGAATAAGCTGTCAGCCGTGCGAGTGAGGTAGAAGAGCTGTTAGGAAGCTTCGAGATGTTTTTAGACACAATGTATAGGTCTATAAATATCTAGCAAGCTCAGTATAAGCTCATTATTGTAACAAAATTTTAAGATTTAGTTTTCTTTTATCGCTTCTTCTTCAATGAAACTTCTCTCTTTGTGCTTTCCCAGTTCTTAGCAACTGTAAATATAGACTGTTATTGTAGGTCTTCATGGGATCTATAAAAATCGTTTAAGAACATTTAAGTTAAATTAATCTTGTAATGACAAAATATTGAAATAAATCAAAACAAAGATAGAGTAGGTGAGCCATGTATTGAGTCATGGGAATCGGGAATTGGTAGCCCAAGAATAGTGTGTTCGGATTTAATTGAGGACCAAAAAACAAAAAGTTTAAGCGTAGAAAAATCATACGTATTTGCTGGACATATAGGTTCGTATCGTTGTCCTGAACACTGAGGATATCATTTTGGACATGAGCAATTTTCCATATTCATGGAATTAGTATCATAAGTATTTGCTTATCAGAGTGTTTTAAGAACAACCCTAGTTATTGTTGCTTTATTCAATTGACTTATATAGTGAAAGGTTTTCCTAAAGACAATCCACCCAATATGCGTGTCGGAGTTTCATCCCAAATGATACTAACAATGTCAGTATCTATTGAGGGTATCAATCGTGCCAATCTTAATCACACGGGTGTCAATTGACCCAATGGAAACCCATTGATTATTAGAGGAGACTGATGAGTGCAAGAGGCTCCAAAGGAGGCCCTTACTAAGGGTAAACTGCAATACTTGTTGAGTCCCCAACCAGTTAGACAACTATGTTTATAACTTCCCCTAACAACTTTTTGACATTCCTTATATCTCTCTTTGTGACTAGTTATTACAGTTGAAGCTAATTCCTAGAAGTATCATAGAGTTGGAAAAATAAGAAAACAAGTAACTTAAACTCAACACTAACGAAAGTTTTACAATGAGATTGGAAAACCTAGCATGAGAGGAATCCTTAGTGATGAAGAAGGGAATATTGTTATGGCCTTTTTTCTCCTACAGAGTAGATGTAGTATTGAGGTAGAGTCTAAAGCAACCATTTTTGGAACAAGATGATGTATACAAATAAACCAATAGGACTTCACTTTAGAACTGCACTCTTACCATCACTCAGATGCTCACCAGACAAAAGGTCAGCAACTATAAATTGAACTTTATAATTGAAGACTTATGACAAATGAATAAACAAGCTAATAATAAAGTTTTGCATTGGGATCATAAGGCTAGTCAGGTGTCAAGAGTACTAAAAAAAGAAATATTAATTAATGCATAAACCTATTATAAACCACTACTGATAAACAACAAAATAAGTGATATTTACTGGACTAAGAACACCATGGAGGAATATGTTCATTTAATAGATCTTTCATATTGTGTCAAATATCAACATTAATTGTATATATGACTAACACTGAGATAACTAAATACAATACCAATATGATGATGAACAAGATCAATTAGCCATAAACTTTTAATTTGTGGATGGAATCACCTAGAAAGGGTTAGAATGGCAGTTCCCGCCTTTCGGGAGGTTCTAAATGAATAACTACTTAATTTGGGGTTTGACCATAAAAATTTCATTGACCAATAAAAATTAGACTTAATCCTCAAGAATGCGGCAGTACATCTTAAAAATTATTTCATCAAATAAACTTCCTTTTGGAAGCAAGAGTAAACTGTGGGCTAAATGCCCTGTCAAAATCCTAAAAATGATGATTCAGATGAGATAAAATAATTTTGAACTAGGAAACGCTTGGTTTCCATATGGTTCCAACCATCCTGCTATTAAGGATATGAAGAAAGAAATAACAGAAAAGAGTGCATGTATAAAGATCTTCATTAATATGTAAACTGATTGTCTGCTACCACATACAAGCATAAGAATACATGATATATTTAGTCTACTAATATGGGTAAGCACTGGTTGACACCCACGATAGAGAGAAAGCCTAAAAAAATGGATGCACATGATATCTTAGGTGAATCTTATTTGAAACCACAAGAGAAAGCTAGGACACCTTATAAGAAATATATGATTCCAGAATAAATTGTATTTTTTAGATTAAAACCCAATGTACAAATCCATTAGGGCCTAGGACCAAAGAGGGCAACATCTTAACAAGAGAAGGACTCTCTCGCAGTATGATAGTGGAGCAAACGATATAGAGGACACTAAGTCCAAGGGGGGCTATATGTGATCCCACAATGGAGGAAAGTCTTGATGAATGGTACACATTATATCTTAGGCGAATCCCTCATCAGAATTGGAGCAAAAAATTTTGAACCATATAAGATTGAGTTGAGAATTAACTTTTAAGGTGCCTTCATGTTTAAAACATAAGATATAAATCTCTAAGGGCTTAGGCCCAAAGCAGATAATACATTCATAGTTGGAAAAATTATAGAAAGTAGCATACTTAACATTATAATTACAATAAATAATAACACTTTTGCAAAATTACAGTTTATAGCAAGAGCAACATTATTTTATCTATTAACTAGACAAGCGCCTGTTTTACTCCCACTACTTTAGTTTTTTCTATTTTTACTTCTCTCCAATATAGCAGAATCTTTGCCATCTTATTTTTTATCATTTTCTTTTTTTTATTATTATTTTTTTTCTTTCCACTTTATTTTCTCTGTTCTATTTCTTTTTTTTTCCTTTTTTGTTTTTTCTATATTTTTTTATTTTTCGTGTTCTTTGTTTTTCTCCTTTCTCATTTTGAAGATAATTATCTTCATGATCTTCAAAATTTTAAAATAAAATATTATTACTATTTTCTCTCTCTTATATCTCTAACTTTTTTTTTCTTGTTAGTTTTTTCATCTTATTTTTTTTCTTTCCACTTTATTTTCTCTCTTCTATTTCTCTTTTTTTCCTTTTTAGTTTTTTCTTTATTTTTTTATTTTTTGTTTTCTTTTTTTTCCTTTCATAATTTTTTTTCTATTTTCGTTTTCTTCTTCTTTTTTCTAATTTTTTTGTTTCTTTTTCTATTTTATTTTTACACTTCTGTTTCTAGCTTCTATTTCTCTTTTTTTTTTTTCTTTTTCACTTCTTTTTTTTCGTTTCTTTCTTTTTCTATTTTTATTTTTTTTCGTTTTCTTACTCTTCTATCTCTAACTTTTATTTTGAAAAGATAAATATGAATATCACATGCACATATTCAAAAAATCTATAAAATACATAGCCATACAGATCTGGATATATATTTACAATACAAAACATACATATGTATCTGCATATGTATTTATAGAAATACATATCTCTCTCATATGCATATATAAATATATAGGACACAAAATCTCTATAATAAAAAGAAAAACTATATACATATACATATAGGTAATAAAAAAATACATGATACATATTTTAAATAGTAAAAAATACAAATAAATATATATGTTACCATCTAGAATGACATAGAACAGTTCAAAGACAAATTCAACACCGTACAAAAATACATATAGATGTGCATTTATATATACAAAATATAAATACATGTACATTCCTTCAAAATATTTATCATACATTTGTGACATAGTACATCTGCCTAATTGCACTTGAACTACACATTTCTTCTAGTTCATGTAGACACCACAAATATTCTTATGACAAAAAATCGTGTACTGCTCCTTTGATAACATTGCCTTAATACGCTCTTCAATATCATTGACTGTGTGACATTCTATATGTGGTGCAAATCTTAGAAGTACTTTTTCCATGAATATATAATCATGCAACACCTATATAGAACAAAATAATGACATAAATCTA
Organism: Capsicum annuum; assembly: GCF_002878395.1. NCBI lineage: Eukaryota > Viridiplantae > Streptophyta > Magnoliopsida > Solanales > Solanaceae > Capsicum > Capsicum annuum. The sequence continues at coordinate 123,634,036 of NC_061118.1, forward strand.
TATTGCATGTACTTTTCACAAAAATATTCAAAATACATAGTATGCACATGTTTTCTTTTACATATTATATATTGCTTTAAAAAAAATACATATAACTCTGCATATGTATTTACAGAATACATGCCTGATCCATATGTATATTACTATACAAAAATACAACTATGACTCTGATATGTATTTAAATACATATCATATTCATATTAAACAGTAACAAACATAACTATACTATATATCTTTATATGTATTTGCGAAATACAAAAATGAATCATATAAAATAAGAATATATATATGGATCAGGTATGTATTCTGTAAATATATATGCAGAGCTATATGTATTTTGTAGGATATTGAATTTGTCTTTGAACTGTTCTCTGTCATTTTAGAGGGTAACATATGTACTTAGTTGTATTTTTTACGTATCTTTTGATTACTTATATGTATATGTATTTAGTTATCCTTTTTGAATATACAAATGCATATTCATATGTATTTCTGTACAGTGTTGGATTTATCTTTGAATTGTTCTATGTCATTTTAGACGGTTACATATATATTTATTTGTATCTTTTTACAGTTTAAAATATGTATTGTCTATTTTTTGATTACCTAAATGTATATGTATATAGTTGTCATTTTTGTTATAGAGATTTTGTGTCCTATATGCTTATATATACATATGAGTCAGATATGTATTTTTGTAAATACATATGCAGATATATTTGTATGTTTTGTACTGTAAATACATATGCAGCTTTGTATGTCAATTTATTTTGTATATTTTTTAAATATGTATATGTGATATAGATATTTGCCTTTTAAAAATAAAAGATCAACATAGAAGAGTAAAAAAAAAAATAAAAGCGAAAAAAAATAGAAAAAAAGAAGAAAAAAAAGAAAAAAGGAAAAAAAAAAAAAAAATGAGAAAGGAAAAAAAAAGAAAACAAAAAAGAAGAAGGAAAAAACGAAAAAGAAAAAAAAAGAGAAATAAAAGAGAGAAAATAAAGTGGAAAGAAAAAAAATCAAAATAAAAAAATAAAACAATTAAAAAAAGATCAAAAAAATTAACAAGAAAAAAGGTTAGAGATATAAGAGAGTGAAAGATAGAAAAAAAATTAATAATGATGCTTTATTTTGAATTTTTGAAGATCATGAATATAACAATGTTTCATATTTGAGTTTGATTTGGAAAATGAATCTATTAATTGAAGTAAGAGTAATTTAGGGAAAAGAAATCTACTGCAGTAATTTTTGAAAAAGGATTTTATTGTTTCCTAAAAGGAATTTACTGTTTCCTTATTTAACTCAATTGATTAAGTAAAAGAAATAATAAATCTTGTTGTATATGTATTTTAATAGCAACACTTTTATAAAATACAAAATATAACTTACTACTTTTTGTAATTATGAAATAATTGTTATAAAAGTTCTAATTATAGCTATAAATTTACTAATTATAAAAAAATTTCATTATAGTTTGACTAGAGACGCTACAGATAGTATCAAAGAAAAAAAAGACTCTTTTATCGAAATGATGGAGCAAACATCAACGAGAATGCTCGTCCCAATTTGGTGGGGTGGGTGTGGGGGTTAATGTCAAATGTGCCACCTCATTGCATTGATGATAAACACAGAGAGCAAGCGTGACTCGTAGAATGAAATTAAAAACATGTGTATCTTACGGGATAATTTCGGTCACACTTAATGGTGTTACAATGGCTCAATGGGTGCTGCAGACACTCTCTTTACTTCTTTACCAATTCTTTAATTCCAATTTTTTGCATGATATATTTTATACACATGATTAAATTTGGGCATTTTAATCTATATATCTTTAATTTAAAAGCAGAAGATTGAAGGGGAGACTTGGAGTAACTGGTAAAGTTGTCTTCATCTGATCAGGAGGTCACCTTTTCAAGTTTTAGAAACAGATTCTGATAGAAATGCAAGGTAAGACTGCGTACGATACACCCTTGTAGTGGGACCCTTACCTGGACATCGCGCATAACGATAGCTTTAGTGCACCGGAGCTGCCTTTTTTTTTTTTTTTTTTTAAGAGGAGAAGATTCAAATTTTTTCTTAAAATCTATCCAAATTGAAACATAGGGACTATTTATGAACTACCAGTCTACCACCAAGAGAGAGAATTCACATAAGTCGATTTTAAATTTCTTTTGATGGGAGCAGTCATCGCATCTGAAGTTTCTGGTATTCCTATCTAACGCATCTGCATTTGGCCATTGGGCGTGACAATGGTGGTGGTGTGTAAGAAGGGTGAAGTTTTTTCCAAAGTGTGTATGTGTAAGGAGAAAGTAATAATCAAGTTCTGGTCACCACATAAGAGATGTTCTTCTAAAACCCACATACACACACATAGAGAGAGTGTGTGTGAAGAAATTTAATTTTGTATTGTGCCAAATCTGCATAATAAGTTATGCACTGTTGTTATGCTTATAACTAAAACCACCTATCCGAAAAACTATTATTTTCTAGCTCTCACATGAAATTTATGTATTAGTCACACCAAATTACAAACATATGTACATATGAAATTAAACGGAGTCGAATTCCATCAGTAGCAGCTAGTGATGATATGGAGAAACTGTTTGAATTCTATTTTTTCTCTTTTGTAGAAATCTTTGTAGAGATCTCTTCATGAATAGACAAGTGTGAGGTTGTAATATTGGTGATGAAGGCTCTGATATTGGCGATGGAATCTTATTTGTATTTTCTCCTATTCCTCTACTTGCAAGATATATTATAGTTTTAGCCTGCATTTAGGAAAAGATATAAATTAGGATGATTAACAAAACAACTCATTTATTAATTATTATCAAAATAAGAACATGCATTTTTTAAAACCAAATTCATATACTAGCACAACTCTTGATCACCTAGCCCTGCCTCATAGAAAAAAATAAAGAAAAAGATGAAAACCTCTTTTTTTAAATCTTGGGTCTTAATAATTTGTGAGAAATTTCCGTTCAATAAAACTTCTAACAATTAGACATGTTTTTTATGACCAGAACAGTATCTTCTACATTTTTGAAAATATTCTCTGTAGCCCACAACTTTGGTCCAGAATGAAAAAAAGCATTATTTATTGTGTCTGAAAGTAACATGATCTTTATCGGAATTGATAAGAAATTTCAGTTTATTATATATTTTTTCTTTTGTTAAATTAGATCACCTTCAATGAAAATACCAAGAAGTTGCATGATCACTAGTACTACTGGTACCAAATGATAAAATCCTGTTAGCGATCCAAAATTCATGAGCAAAGGCTGCACAGAAGGTCCATACTAAATCTATATCTATCTATCTATTTCTCTCTCTATATATACATGCTGCCTTCATTTCAATTTATACATGGTCTTATACTAAAAATATGTACAATGTACCGAAATATCATTTAATTGTGTAGTGTTGAACAATTTTAAACATGTCATGCGAAAGTTAGAATTAAAGAGTTGCAAAAAATAAAAAAAAGAAAATGGACTAATAAAACAGTAAGAGGAACAAATTAAAACTTGATATACACATACCTGAAGCTCAGTAGCATAAGAAACCACAAATTTTCCGTTGTAAAATATCGTTAGTTCTTGCGGTTGCTTCTCTAATTCTTTATCGTCCTCTCTAACAGTAATAAGAAAAATAAATATACAATCAATACATTGTGCATATTATTTACAAGGACTAATGCTTATCACTAGTCCAAACTGAATATTAGACTTGTGTTAATTATATATTAATATCCATAATTACAATAATAATATATTAATATCCATAATTACAAGAACTAATCACTAAGTTTATGTGAAAGAAAGCATGAGAGAGGCTTACATTGAGAGAGAGGCTTACATTGAGGATTCGTAAGGAGAAAATGCAGGAAGAGGAGGAGGCATAAGGCTGAGCTCCAAGTTACAATTTCTTCTCATTTTCGTCAATTAACTTCAACTACACAAAATGAATGGAGCTTATTAACTCGGATCGATATTTCTGTATCTCTGTATGAGAAAAAATCAAGACTTGTAAGTTTTTTGATCAAGCTAAGTTATGGTAGCTGAGAGAATTGATGAAGAAGAAAAGGGCACTTTGAATGAAATATATACAAATGGTTTTCTTAGGTAGTGGGGTTGGGCCGCCCACAAGCCAAGAAAATGTAACACGTTTTTAATAAGTTGATTGATAAAAGGGAGTGTACACGAAAAGCACACTTCTAAAAACGATATGTACAGACCCCACATGCGCACTATTCACAAACAAGCAGCAAATTCTAGCTGCTAACTAAAACACATGGACTATGCACACACGTGTATCCGTTGGCTTATTATTTTATATTTTATCAAGGAGAAAATAATTGCTTTCGTCCTGTGTTATTGTCTTGTCTTGGTTGTAGTCTGTGATATTTGACATTTCATATTTAATTTTTAATTAATTAAAAATAGTGATTTTGGTTCTATTATTAACGGTGGTTATCAATCTAAACAAATCACGGTGGTTATCAATCAAAACAAATCAGTGACCATTGTCAAGGGCAATTACGATATTACAACAAGGAATATTTTTATACAGAGAGCAAAATATAAATGTACGAATGAATAGAGAAATCTTTCTATATCATCCTTTCTCGTACATAGACATATATCGGCCCTCCTCCCTCCCCGCTCCCCCCTCCTCCCTTCTTCAATTTTAATCCTCTAATTATACACGGATGATTGAATGACTCTTTGTGTTGGTTGTGAGCAATTATTCTCTTTAGTTGCATCTCCTATTGTGTGATAATACAATTTATCAACTCTTTCTGATGCACATAAAATAAGTGTATTCCCATGTTCTTCCGTAATACCTATCGCAAGTTTAATTCTTGCCACATTCCTCTCTCTACACGTGGTTTTAAACTCTTCCAATTTCTCTTGTTATCTTTAATTTAGCCCTGAGATGGCAATCAAATGAAGGAATTTCGAATATGCTAATAGATAGAGCTCGAGCGTTGAAAATCCTAAAAAATCTGGCGAAGTGACTTGGTTGTGGCGAAGATTGTGGCTGAACGGGGATGAAAAGAAAGAAATCATGGTTTAATCTCTCCTTCGTGTTTAGTTATCATTCTCCATACCTCATAAATTTAGCCTAACTCCCTTCTAGGTTTATGATAAAGTGGTTTTGTTATCTGTTCATCCGGAGCGATTGCTTCTTCTTCCATTGCTGCTTCACTACCGACGATGACCTTCAAGGAAAAGAAAGTCTTTCGATGGTGGCTTATTTGAATAAACATGAACTGGATGGGTAAAGATCTTCAGACAACATTCCCATGGTGAGACACCAGGCTTTGGGAGCTTACATATGTGGTACGATTTACGCTAAATAGTTGTTTCAAGAAATAGACCTAGTCAAGAGTACCGATCCTTGCTTTGTCTATCCCTCTTCTTTCTTATCGAGCTCCCATTATGCAGGAGGCCCTTTATTAGGCTTGGATGATATTTAAAGGGTTGGGGGTGAGTTGCTCCTCGACTCAGGAAACTGTTTCGAGAATCACACACACAACAAGAACCAGGAGATAATTAAAGTAAAAAGTGCAGTAGTACAGAAAGGTAAAGAACTGGGTTTTTACGTGGAAACTCCTTACTCAAGGGAGAAAAACCACGACCTTCCTCCAGGATTTCAAGCTATACTATATTCAAGAAACCCCTTGAATACAGACTCCAAGGATTAGCCTCCTAATCCTTCATTTCCTAGCAATAACTCTATTACAAGGAAATCAAGCAGTAACTTTACTGCTTCCACCCTCCAACTACCTCTAGCTGGACTCCTCAAGTTAACCCTAGCTTGACACAATCACCTAACTCTAGTTGATTTCAAGAGACGGGTACACCACAACCCCTACTGCAATTATAAGCAATGTAGGCAGACTTTTAAGAACAAAATTACAAAGACTCGACTATAACAAGGAAGTAAAGATCAACGATGAGCAATAAGTTCCCTGCTACAGTTACAGTCTTTTATTACAATGCTACTCCACTTCAGAAAGATCTTTAAATGTAAGTATATGGAATTGTTGGTTTTCTTGTTGTGGAAGATGAGCATTATAGACACAAGAAAACCCTAGAAGTAATCTCATTGGTTGAGGCAAAAAGGTGGCAATAACTTTTCACCAACTTTTATACTATGTGTCAGCTGGAAAATTGATTGTGACATCGACCAGTGAGCCTAACCCGTTTGTTAATGCATAGAGGCTTTTGTTATCACAACAAGGGTTTCAGGAAATATGTCCCAAGTTATGATTTGTGAATCATCAAAAGTAAGGAATTAACAATTTCCCCCATTTTGATAATGACAAATCCATAAAATCAGATCAACATCCTCAACATCTTTAGTTAATTTTTACTCAACAAAACCCACCCTTCAACAACACAACATAAACCATAAGAGCACATACCAGACCAGTTGCCAAACCAATTCCTCTATCACTGATGCCTATAAGAGTGAAGACATTCTTCATATCATTCCCCTTATCAATAAGCATTTAAGTTCCCCCTAAATGAGATAACCCCTATCTTTATTACAACAACACAACCATTGACTACGTATCTACACAACATATTACATATATCTGCACAACATACTACACATATCTACATAAACAGACAGACTAGTTTTCCCCCTTTTGACATCAGCGAAAAGGTTAAGAAGTAAACTATGCATAGATTAGTCATATATGTTAATCCATGGCCATTGAGCCAACACTGACGATGTTAGAGACAACATATAAGAGAAAAAAAGTGATAGCATAAAACAACCATTTAATGCCAAATTAGACCAGTACAAAAATTATTCAAAGATAGTGATAGTAAACTAACTGATACATGTGCCAACATTATCACAGGAGCAAAAAAATTAGGAGCTGAGGGAGAGAGAGTGACGAACATAGAAAAGAGAGTCTAGGATGAAGCTTTTGACCATTGCCTAAGAAGCATTTTCATCCATTCACTTGCTTCTGCATGAGATTTAAGTATCTTCTGAGTCAGATCCTCATTTTTGACGGTTTAATTCTCCACCTTGTCCTCAAGTTTTTTCACCCTTTTCTGCAGAGTAGCATTTTCAGAGCGCAACTTTTTATGTTTTTCTGTGCTTACTTCTCCTCCCTTTGCAGAAGATGTATTTAGTGCAATAATTTTATCATCCTTTAGAGAAATCAAGGCAGTCATAGACTCTAGTTCTTCCTTCAACTTCTTGTGTGTTTCCACTAATTCAGATACAAGAGACTTAGACTTCCCACCATTTCTCTTTGAAACACACTCATTGTCCTCAAAAGTGGTCAATTTAAATATCCACTTAATTGAACCAACTTTTCCTTGCCCACACACCACACTAAAATAATCAAGAATCCTATTGAGCCAGAACCCATAAGCCAGCCTATGTTTCCCATCCTTAGCAGTCATCACTATATGCATGTGCTCAATGATGAGTGTAGAGAGATAAATTTTCTTAAACTTGGCTAACACCTCCATGAGATATAAATCTAGGCCAGTTATGGTGGTTCTTTTCTCCGAATAGGGAAGAACACTTTTATTCACCAACTCAAACAATAGTTGGTACTCATATTTCAGTGCCTTCTTGGTTATATTCTTTATATTCAAGTTATCTAGATCACTGTAGATTGTCAAGAATTTAATATATCCTTCTTTTTTTCTTGCTGATTTGATCCCCTCAATAGGGACTCCCAAGATCTTAGACAATATTTCCTCATCAAATGCAATATTCATTCTATTTACCTGAGAGTTCAGGTACAAAAAATTGTCTGAGAAAGTCAAATGATGATAAAACTGATGCACTTCTTTCTCATGAAGAGGAGGAACAAGTCCCTCAAATAAGTGCTCCCATCTTTGAAATCTAACCTACTCCAATAGTTCTCTTATTCTAAAAAACTTATCAACAATAGGGTCAAACACTCTGCCTCTCAATACTTTCTGAGTTCCTTGGGTTTTCTTGTCTTTCTTCATTTGAAAGAACTTTTCCCTTCCCTGCATAGGAGGAAGCCATTTCAAAAAAACTTTTTCCCTTAAGAGATGATCTGGTACCTCTTGTGATTTTTGTAACTTTGGAACTACTCCTGGATTTTTTGTTGTCTACAGAGTGTTCCCTTATTTTCTTCTTAGTAAACATTGACACAAATTCTTCTAACTGTACTTTCTTCTCCCTTTTTGGAGAAAAAACTTTCATTTTTTTCCAGGAAATGCAATCTTCTTTTCCTTTTTGAAAGACAAAACTTTCTTTCCCTTTACTTTGGGTCTTAAAGCTTTCATACCTTTTTACTATATCTAAGTCAATAGAGTCACTGTTGAAGATGCTATCATCATTATCTTCTTTAGGTAGACTTGTAAATGGATCATCAATGTTGTCAAAGTCACTGTCTTTGCTATCATTATCCATTGTCTCCTTATCAGACTCATTAACAATCACTTGTTCAGTAATAGCTATTCCCTTTTCTTTCTCTATTCTTCTCTTTTTGGTGTCATTCTTGTTTTTTACTAAGGCTTCTTTTAGAGCATTTCTAGAACTTACTCTAGCCCCTGGTGCCTTTCCTCTTCTAGAAGAGGAAGATCTTTTTCTGGATTATTTGGACACTAATGGTTTATTATCATCATTGTTAGATTCACTTTATAAAGTCTTATTTCCTCTTGAGAGATCAAGTATAGGGGGAAGGGTCTCAAGTTCATCATCACCTTCATAGGTAGAAATATTTGGTTAATTAGTAAGAAGAGTTACATGAGGAGTTTTCCATTTGGGTAATCCTGCACTCAAGTATGTTAGTCCCTACACTCTAATTTCTTTACTCATAGCTTGAATGTTAGAGGGAGCCTTCCTAAAAGTTGGCAGATCATCAAATAGGGTTTCATCCATTGAGGCACTACCAAATTTGCTTGAAGAAACAAACTTGTCAGACGATAGGGTTTAGGTTTTTGAGGAAGAGTCAAAATCTCGACAAGAAGGAACTAGTTGATCAGAGATTGATTCCTCCGACTTATTGTCTTATGGGAAGAGTGTAAAAAAAGGCCTTTGAGAAGTTGAACCTTGGATTCATCCTCACTAGGGACCTTATTTTAATAGGGATCTATTCTGGATTTTATAAGATCATTAGTAATATTCTTTTCTTTTTGCAGAGACGCATCAAGGGTTTCAACTTTCTTGGAATGGAAATCCCTAGCAATTTTGCATAGGGACAAATGAGAAAATCTAGTGAGAGCAAATCATTTCTTCGACTCTGAAGGAATAGTGGGAGTGTCTGTTATCTTTAATAAAATGGGTTCATTTGTTATGGAGGGTGAAAAGTAATTTGACATTGAAAATATTAAGATATCTTATGCAAGACTAGCTGATGTGAGTTTTAAGAGTGTTAGGGAACTAATGAGGCTTGTGAGAGAGATATAGAGTATTTTACATAATGAAGGAGAGAGAATCGGACTAATGATTTAAACAGGACAAAAGGGAACTGTTCGTATTTTATTAGGGGATGTGTCTGAATAGACATGTCTGGCTTGATGAGCGTATCTCTTGACTTAAAGAACATGGCAACTTTTTAGAAAAAAAGTTGGGAGAGTGATGTGGCACACATCGTTTGTATTATACAGTCACTATATTAGAATAGTAAGTGATATTGACTTGATTTGGGACCTGGTCCCTAATTGATTTTTGAAAATACTGTTCTGTGCTATCTTACTTTTTTCTATTTTTACTCTTTTTGTTCTTGCTTCAGGTGTATATCTTTGGAAGATATGAAGATTAATTAGATGTATATGCCAATTTCAAGCTAGGATACCTTCTTACTGCCATTTCATAGCCACTAAGGAGAAAATTTTGAAAACATCCACCATCCAATTGGATTACATGGCTCTGTAGCCTCAGTCCTCTTCCAACTAGTTTCCTATAATCGTTCTTGAGATACAAAAGTATATACATGAGAGACTTTGCCTCCTTCAAAGGCCTGATGCAAGAGGTACTCTTTCAACCTTTTAGATATATGTTCTGGGAAACCATCTTTAATTATATATGTATTAACTATTACTCCTTGCATTGCCCTGTATCAGACCAGTTATTAGTTTTGGGAACCCACTTTAGTCTAAGTTCCCAATAGGAGTATAAAGGATATATTAACTTCTTCTTGGTCCAACTGGGTAATCTTATTTTCTTCCCTTTTGAGGTGATTAGTTTACCTATTTATCTTTGCTCCCCAGCCTTTTACCCTATGAGTTTTGGTGATTATCCTTGCCCTTTGTGTACCTGTGTAAATCCCTGAGTCTATACCTCGGATGTTACACGGTGCTCATAATCCTGAAGGATCACAAGCTAACCCATGAATGGTACCTACTGCAATAATTAAATAATAATATGGTATATATGCGGAAAGTAGGTGAAAAACTGACCATAAGGTTCAATACTGTAAATAATACAGGATATGGTATCAAAATAACAAAACTGAATATAAGTACTATAAACTGAACAACTGTCTGAAAATACTCTAGTCTGGAAAGCCTTTAAACTGTCTGAATTATGGAGTTAATGGGAAAAGTCCCCAACTAACTCCGACTAGTAAAAATAATACTGAAATACTAAAAATAACAAGTATGTCCTCAAACTATGAGGACTTACCACTACTCTGAAAGCTGATGATCTGAACTGCTAAGGGTACTCTGGAGCTCGTGCATCTGAACCTATGATATAAGACATTATAGCGTAAAAGTATGCGTCAATACTTTTGAATATACTATTATGATTAGTGAGGTAGGCTAAAATACATGGGTTCATATGCATGACCAATACTAACTGAATAACATAAGTATGACTGAATAAAAGTATATGCATGAATACATAGACTGTAACTGAGATCATGATAATACTGAGTACTGAGTCTAAATACTAATAACTAATATCTGAGTTTATTGATACTGTATTACTGATTATCTGAATAACTATATCTGACAGTCCCAAATTCTGTAACTATATCTAATAGTCCTGAATCTGTAGAACTTAACTGAGTTTTATTTTGAGACTGAGAATGAGACTGAAACTGAGATTGTAGGAGGTAATCATCTAACTGGCATGACCCTCTCTAACATGATTGGGTTCAAATTTGTAACCCCAATTGAAAGGCTGTCAATACCGTGCCACAGGTAAGGACAAGCTGTGAGTTAACCCTCTCTGATAGAAAGATCTTTCATCAACCCTCACTGGCAGGATAACTCGAATGAGATATATCAAACCTCATGATATCTGGCAGGAAGATATCTCAACCTACACTATCTGCGTAGTTCTGTAACGTAGGGATTGCTACTAAGGGTCAAACTCTCTATTGGAAGAAATGCCCTCATCCCTGGGCTCGCTCGTTGCTGAATCCTACTCCCAATTGAACAGACACTGAGCTGATTTCTAGTCAGTACTAGGCTGGATGGAACTGTTACTGATAATACTATTTAACTGAACTGAACTGGATTTACTGAGTTCCGTTGACTGGCAGAATACTACTAAATTCTGTTAGCCGACTGAGTTTACTGAGTTCTGGGCAGTGTACTGAACTAGATCGGACTAATACTGAGTCTACTGAGTTTTTCTTAAGTTCTGTGACTGACTGAGAGCACTACTGATAATGACATGACCGGTACAATTTTATGACTGACCATGGTTCTAGGTAAACAACTAAATTGTCGGGTACAAGTACCCTTAGGACTTGATAGCATAAACTAAGAGACATGGCACAAACTTGAAACATGTAAACTAAGTACTTGATCATCATTCATTCATTGGGGCATTTTAACAAACACTTGTCTGGCAAGAACTTGAATACATGCTAATATGATATAATTCCACTATTCAACCCACATGCTTGATTCATCAATCACTTGAAAAGCATAAAAAAGGCACATAATACTAATTAACATGTGAGCACACAATTCCAAATATCAAATTCACAATTTGAAGGCTTTAGCATGATCTTACATGATAACACATATAAATCAATTAACCCCATGTGAAATTTATCATGAAACATGGATTTGAAACCCAATTAATCATTATAGACATGAATATTATCAAACCCATTATGGAATTCATGAATTTTATACACTTGATGTTTAAAAATAGTTTCTTGGACTCCAAAAGTGGAAGGGACCCTTGGATGAACGCTTCACATATCTTATCGCCTGAATTCTGAGAGATTGATGGTGAGTTCTTGAGTTTTTAATTTAAAATTGAATCTCCTAGGGTTCTTATTCTTGAGTATTTTAAGGAATAATGAGTATAATTGTTCTCCAAAGGGTTTAATTTCATGTTTTGGGGGCTGAAGTTCATGGGAAAAAAAACCTAATTACCCCTAAGGATGCGGTCTTTTAATGACTGAAAAACTGTGTTACCGATGCGTAGGCTGATACGCCACATCGTTGGCATCGACGCGATTGCCAACGTACCACATCGAGTCTGTATCGGTTCACTAGAATTTGCACTGACGCTAGGGAAAAACTATCTTATCGACGCGATAGTTGATGCGACGTGTCGAGATCTTGTCGACCCACTGTTTTGGGCACTCAAACATAGTCTAAACGAGGTCCAAAAAATCTGAAACTCGTCCGAAAACACCTTTAGACCTTCCTGATCATGAATTAACTTGACTATCAATATTTAATGGACGTAAAGGTCTTGAAATAGGATTTCCAACTTTTGAAGGCTAAAATGGCACTAAGTCTGAATACTTAGCTAAAATATTCTAAGTCTTGGACTCCTTGACAAGCCTAAAGGACTGATTTATGCTAAGAATTTTATGGGGTCTTACATTATCTCCTCCTTGGGAATATTTTTCCTCGAATGAGACTGCTGAGACTGAGAATACAGAGAGACTGGACTTAGACACTGGGTATGCACAACTTAAGCATGGTTTCATGACTGAGATCATTGATACACTGAATTATCATACTGAACATGCATATCTGATACATGAGTACATAGCTGAACATGATTCATAAATGTATAACTGAGATTACTGATAAGCGGAGTTTCTCATACTGACATGCATATCTGATACATAAATACATAACTGAACTGACTCATGAACCTATGACTAAACATGCAATGGTAGTTGATGCCAAGTTTGTAACTGAAATTTGAATATAAAACTGAATAAGTTTAAGGAAAACTATTACCTTGTGCTGAGTCTGGATTAGCGAGAAAGAGGTGAGGATACTTGGTCCGCATGTCTTCTTCGTCTTTCTAAGTAGGTCCTTTAACGGGCTGATTCTGCCAAAGAACTTTGAATAAAGGGACTTCTTTGTTCCTCAGTCTGCAAATCTAATAGTTAAGGATTTGGACTGGAATCTCTTCAAAAGAGAGACTGTTTTGAAAATTTATGCCCTCTACAAGGACTACGACTACTAGGTCACCTATACATTTCTTTAGCAAGGAGACGTGAAACAATGGATGCACTGAAGATCGATCTTAAGGCAATTCAAGCTCGTAAGCAACCTTTCTAAAATGGATAAGAATTCGGTAAGGACCGATATATCAGGGACTGAGCTTCCCCTTCATGCCAAACCATTTCACTCCTTTCATAGGAGAGATTTTTGATACCCAAAATCTCAAATCTAAAACTCGAGATCCTTTCTGCACACATTTGCATACAATTTCTGTTAGCTCTGAGCTATCTTAAGCCTTTCCCTGATGGACTGAACTTTCCCTAAAGTATCATATACTATGTCATGCCCTATCACTGCACCCTCTCTAACTTGAAACTAACTAATGAGAGCTACACCTTCTCCCATAGAGCACCTCAAATGAAGCCATCTGAATGCTGGAGTGATAGCTGTTGTTGTATGCGAACTCAATCAAAGGCAAGTGGTCATCCCAACTACCCTTAAAGTCTATCGCACACACTCGCAGCATATATTCTAAAGTTTGAATGATCCTTTCTGCTTGACCATCCATTTGAGGGTGAAATATTGTACTGAGGTAAACTTGGGTACCAAGACCCTTTTGAAATGCCTTCCAAAAATGAGAGATAAACTTGGTACCTCTGTCTGAGATAATAGATAATGGAACACCGTACAATTTGACCAACTCCCTGATATAGAGTTTGGCATAATCCTCGTTGAATAAGAGATATGGAATGGAAGGAAATAAGTGGATTTGGTCATTGTGTCTATGATGACCCAAACAGTATCATGCTGACGACGAGTATAAGGCAAACCCATCACAAAGTCCATGTTCACTTCTTCTCATTTCTAGGTAGGAATACTGAACTCCTGCATGGATCCACTAGGTTTCTGATGCTCAATCTTAACCTGTTGACATGTTGATCACTTAGCCATAAACTCTGCAATATCTCTTTTCATCGCACTCCACCAATAGATCTCCCATAGATTGTGATATATCTTAGTAGCCCCTGGATGAATTGAGTAGCGTACACCATGTGCTTCTGCAAGAATTCGCTTCCTCAAGTCATCTACGCCTGGAACATATAGCTAGCCTTGGCAATGCAGCACACCATCTCCTCCTTGGGAGAAAACCTCAACTTTCTGATCTCTGACTGAATCTTTCAACTTGACTACACTGGGATCCCTATCATATTTTTCCTTTACTTCAAAAACAAGGGATGATTCTGAGCTACTCTGCACCCACAGACTACCTTCTGCTGAATCGACTAAGCAGACACCTTATCGGGCTAGCTGATGAACTTCCTAAATTAACTTTTTTTTTACTGTCCTCAACATGAGTAACACTATCTATAGACATTTTACTAAAAGTGTAAGCCACTATATTGGCCTTGCCCGAATGATACAAGACACTCTTGTCATAGTCTTTTAACAACACCAACCACCTTTTCTGGCGAAGGTTGAGGTCTTTCTGAGAGAACACATACTGCAGGCTCTTGTGATCTATGAACATATCAACGTGCACCCCATACAAGTAGTGTCTCTAAATATTTAAGGGAGAAACTACTGCTGCTAACTCAAGGTCATGAGTAGGATAATTCTTCTTATGGGTCTTAAGATTTCTAGTGGCATAGTCTATAACCTTACCTCTCTGCATCAAATGCACCCCAAACCAACTCTGGAGGCATCAAAATACACAACAAAGCTGTTTAAACCATTTGGTAGGGTCAAAATTAGAGCTATAGTGAGTCGAGTCTTTAAATCCTGAAAACTGTTCTCACAAGAATCTGACCACTGGAATTTGACTTTCTTTTGCGTCAATATGGACATAGGGTATGCAATAGATGAAAATCCCTCAACAAACCATCGATAATAGCCGGCCAAGTCTAAGAAACTCCTAATATCTGATGGAGAGATGAGTCTAGGCTAGTTTCTTACTGCCTTGATATTTTTGGGATCGACTTTAATACCATCATAAAAAATGATATGGCCAAGGAAAGATACTGACCTTAGCTAAAATTTGCACTTACTAAATTTGGCGAATAACTGATGATTTCTAAGAGTCTTTAATATAATTTTGAGATGGTCTGCATGATCATGTTCTGCGGGAGTAGACAAGAATGTCATCTATGAAAACTATGATGAACATGTCCAAGTACTGCTTGAACACACGGTTCATCAAGTCTATGAAAGCTACTGGGGCATTGGTAAGACCAAAGGACATGACTAATAATTCAAAGTGACCATACTGAGTTCTGAAGGCCGTCTTTGGGATATCACATTCCCTGTCTCTAAGCTGATGATAACCTGATCTCAGGTCTATCTTAGAAAAATAGCTGGCACCCTAAAGTTGGTCGAACTAGTCATCGATCCTGGGAAGTGGATACTTGTTCTTGATCGTGACTTTATTTAGCTGATGGTAGTCTATGCACATTCTGAAAGAACCGTCTTTCTTACGCACGAATAACACTGGTGCGCCCCATAGGGACACACTGCGCCTAATGAATCCCTTATCAAGGAGATTGTTTAAGTGTATTTTCAATTCTCTGAGTTCTGCTGGAGCTATTTTGTATGGAGAAATCAATATGGGCTAAGTATCGGGGAGAAGATTGATTTCGAAATCAATTTCCCTTTTAGGAAGAACTCTGGAAAGATCTTTAAGAAACACATCTAGAAATTCGCAAGCTACTGACATTGATTCAAGAGTAGGGGTTTCTGAACTAGGGTCCTGGACTCGAATGAGATGGTAAACACATACCTTAGATATCATTTTTATAGCCCAAAGGCAAGAAACAAGCTGACTCTTAAGTGCTGAAGTACTAACCCTTTATTCTAGGATGGTTTCATTTTGAAACTGAAACTGGACAATTCTGTTTTTGCAGTCGACTGAGGCATAACAGGAATAAAGCCAATCCATTTCAAGAATGACATCAAAATAAGTCATCTAAAATTCGACTAAGTCTGCTGAAGTGACTTTTTGAGATATCATAACTGGGCAGTTCCCGATACCCGCCTAGCTATGATAGATTTACCCACTGGGGTAGAGACTGAGAAAGGATCTGCTAAAATTTTAGGACTGACTCTGAAGTCAACTGCTATATATGGAGTAATAAAGGACAAAAAAGCTCCTGGATCTAGCAAAGCATAAATTTGCAAATGATAAACTTATAACGTACAAGTGACCACATTAGAAGAACTTTCCTGATCTTGTTGGGACTGAAGAGCATAGAGTCTGTTTGGACGTTTCCTACTGGTGGCACTATAAGAGGCACCCTACTGATTAGGATGACCGGATTGAGCTGGGGGATGGGTATGCTGACTCTACGAACCCACCTGAGGACACTGTTTGACTCTATGGCCTAGCTTGCTAAATATGAAACACACATCGTTGCCCACTTTGCAGATACCCTAGTGGTTTTTTCCATACTTTTGACAAAGGGGATTGGTCCGAGCATTGCTCACACTTCCCTGGGGCTTAGGTCCTGATGTCCTATTTCTATTGCTTTACTTAAATTTCAGCACTGGATCACTGGCTGAGGACGAAGCTGGAACTGAGGATTTTGGGTGGAACTGAGAACGATTCTCACCGTCTGACTTAGGATGAGCAAAACTAAAACTACCTATTCTTTCTCTCTTGTTCGCCCTCCCATTCTCTTAATTCTTGTCCTCTTCTATCTATTGAGCATGGACTATAAGCATGGCTATGTCCATCTCCTTTATCAGTATTGCAGTCCTACACTCCTTGACTATGCTACTAGACACCCCTGACACAAACTTACTCATCTTAGATCTTCTATCTGCTACAACATGCGGGGTATATCTGGCTAACTGAGTAAACTTGAGAGAAAACTCTTGTACTGTCATATTGCCCTGCTTCAAATTAATAAACTCTAAAACCTTTGATTCCCTCAACTCTAGCAGAAAGAACCTATCTAGAAAAGCAACTGTGAACTTCTCTTATTCTATGAGCCCTACATCTAAGACCCTCTTTGCTTTCCACTGTTTGATCCATGAGTGATCCATATCCTGTAACTGATATGCGGCCAACTCAGTACTCCTAACAGCATTCACTCCCACGATATTGGTAACCTTTTGTAGTTGAATTCTGGTAACAGTAGTATTGGCCACTAGGTTAGCCAGAACCACAGCTGGACGTTCATTTTGGGCTGCCACAGAATGAGCTAAGATGGTGAAGGCTGCTCTGAACTCTACGTGGGAGACATGCTCGCCCAAAGGATCTGGATGGATGAGCTAACGGGCTGACTGGTCTCCCATTCATCTTCTTTGAGTCCTCTTTGAAGGCATATTCTATAAACTAAAAAGAAACTAGGGTTAGAAATAGAGTGTAACTGGATCTCATGCTCACTCGCACAATATGAATACTGAAAGAAGGGAAACTGTTCCTAATTCATCTCGTAGACTTTTGTAACGCCCTAAAATCTCATCCCGAGACATCACATGGTGCTCAAGGCTATAAGTAGCCCCAAGCTAACCCTTTGAGCCTGCTACTGAATCTGGAGATTACTTCAAGATAAATTACTCAAACAATAGTACTGTAACATAACAAGTCTAAACTGAAATAACTTAAAAACAATATCTGAATGACAAATACTAAAAGTATGGAAATCATCAACTAGTTCGACAAGCCTCTACTTCTCAAGAACTAGAGAGTCATTGGGACAGAATCCCAACTAACTCTAACTAAACTGAAAGCGGTAAATCAAACACTCTGAAGGAGTAGGTCCTCAAACTATGAGGACTCACCAGCTGTGGAAGTGTAGGTAGAGATGCTAAAAATTACTCGCGCCACTGAGACTGAGCACCTGAACCTACATTATGAGACAATGTAGCACATAGACGTATATGTGGTTTAGTACTTTGAGGATGTACTGAGTATATGGGGTGTATGCATAAGTAAAAAAGTGAAAATATACGTAAGTGCACATATAATTCTGTAAACAATGCATGATAAGTGAAAATGACTCACATTGGCTTGAATAACTAAAAGCTAAGAAATCATATATCATAAATAGTAAAATATGTTGTATAATTATCGCGAGTCATAACGCTTAGTTCTAAAAGCTGTACTTCTATTCTTCTTGCAAATCATGTAAGCTAAGTAGAAAAAAGCTCACCTTTATCTTCTAAGAATTGAAAACTGAATGTCTGTAACTGTGACTTTAAGTAAACCAATTTCTGAGTAAATGTCTGAGCCATTAAGGTTAGTTTATAAAAGCTCTTCTATCATTCTCTTCTTTGGAACTTAAAGACTTTGACTTGGGACTCTGGGAACTTGGTAAACTTTGGGCTTGGGAACCTTGGGAGTTTTTTCTAACCGACATAAACCATATGAGCTGACATGGAGTCCAATGCCTTGCCCATATTAGGGATAGCTTTTCTACCCTTTTCATCAGAGTAGAACCTTAACTTTAGTGATCACTATCTTAGCCTACTATGGTCAAATTAAAAACCTACGGTGGCGCGTAGTTTTGGGGCATAATACCTTGGAATCATACCCAACTCGGTGCTAAATACTACTCTCATACTTATTGCTCAGAAGTTTTAAGAAATCCACCTTAAAATAGCACAAGGGTTCGTAATCAAAACCAATTATGCTTCTTGTTGATTTAAATCATAATATATATGTAAATGTGGATTCCTATCTTAGCTTAGGATCAAAACATCAACTTTCTTTAAATTATGAATACTTTCTTGTTAAAGCATACTAATAATATACTCTTCATGCAATGTAAAAACTCTTACTTGGGTGTTTAAAGCGTATGTACTAAAATGTTCAGAATCTTTTAATGATGCTTCATTCTCTACAATCATCTTGAAATCATCCGACAATATCAATTCATAATAGGGAAGTGAAAATCATAATAGAAATCTTCAAGTCGAAGGATAATTAAATGAGATAACATGCACTTTAATACTTAAATCACTTGTAAATTTGAAAAGTCAAAAAAAGATGGTTTGGGTGAAAACTCAAACTTGCAAATTATATAATCTTTAATAAAATTTAAGTTTTTGGGCACAAGGACGAAATATTTATCCTTGTTCAAACCCCACATACCTTAGATTATGAACTTAGATGAACAACCTTCTTTTGATATTCTTTTTGCACTCTTGACTGAAGATTCTTAAGATTCTTGGACTAGGAACTTAGATTCTTAAACTAATTTGGAGAAAGGATGGTGAACTTTGGGGCTTCTTGAAGTTGGATGTAGTTGCTTAGGATTTTCTCTTGAGGAAAATTGATGTACAATGAGCATATTTTTCTCAATAAGGCCCTTAATCGTATGTTTTCACTACTTGGGGATGTGGATAAAAGACCGAACAACCCTTGGAATTAAAATTTCATAACTGGAATGCTGATTAAGGCCGCACTATAATGCAGTGACTTGTCCAGCGCGATACCCACCATGACGTGGTAGAATCATAGTGACCTACTGGACATGGATAATTTCTGATTTGGGGTTCATCGCGATGCAGGGTAATCGCGATAATCCACTGGAATTTAGAAAACATCAATTTGGCCTTCACCACGATGTGGTAGCCATCTAATTGCCATACCCACCACAATGTATTCCAATCATGGTGAGCTACTGAAAGTCGACAATTGTTAAATGGTCCTTCACCGTGATGTGCTGACTGACCAATTGACACACTGTTCACTAAAATTGCCCTAACTTTTTCACCGAGAGTCAGATTTGGGTGAATTTAGAATCAACGGAAAGTTTATTCAAATATTACTCACTTTGGAAGTCATCCCCTTAACATTCTAGAGACGAAATAAGACTTAAGGAAAGTTTGGTGTATTAGACCTCCTGTCCATAAATGTGGCGTGCAACATACCAATGTACATGACACTATTAGATGCGGCTTTCATACTTCATAGGACACAGTTGAGCCTTATGCTCTGATACCAAGTTTGTAACACCTCGAGTCTGTACCCCAGATGCTACATGGTGCTCATAATCCTAAAGGACCACAAGCTAGCCCATGACTGGTACCTTCTGTAATAACTAAATAATAATACGATATATAAGAGGAAAGTAGGCAGAAAACTAGCGATAAGGTTCAATACTGTAAATAATGCTTGATATGATATCATAATACCAAAACTGAATATAAGTACTGTAAAACTGAACAACTGTCTGAAAATACTCTAGTCTGGAAAGCCTCTAAACTATTTGAATTGTGGAGTTGATAGGACAAGTCCCTAACTAACTCCGACTACTAAAAATTATATTAAAATACTAAAAATAACAAGCATGTCCTCGAACTATGAAGACTCACCACTACTCTGAAAGCTGAAGATCTGAATTACTAAGGGTGCTCTGGAGCCCGTGCGTCTGAACCTATGATATAAGACATTAAGCACAAAAAGCATGCATCAGTACTTTGAATGTACTTATATGCTTAGTGAGGTAGGCTGAAAGACATAGGTTCATATGAATGAACAATACTAAATGAATAACATGAGTATGACTGAATAAGAGTATATGCATGAATACATAGACTTTAATTAAGATCGTGATAATACTGAGTACTGAATTTGAATACTAATAACTGATATCTGAGTTTACTGATACTGTATTACTGATTATCTAAATGACTGTATCTAACGGTCTCAAATTCTGTGGAACTATACTGAGTTCCATATGAGCTGAGTAACTATATTTGATAGTCCTGAATCTGTAGAACTGAACTGAGTTCTATTCTGAGACTGAGATTGAAACTGAGACTATAGGAGGTAATCATCTAACTGATATATCCCTCTCTAATCTTATTAAGGTCTAACCTATAACCCCAATTGGAAGGGTGTCAATACCATGTCACGGGTAAGAACAAGCTGTGAGTTAACCCTCTCTGACAGAAAGCTCTTTCATCATCCCTTACTGGCAGGATAACTCGAATGAGATATATCAACCCTCATGATATCTGCCAGGAAGATATCTCAACCTATGCTAGCTACATAGTTCTATAATGCAGGGATTGCTACTAATGGTCAAACCCTTTATTGGCAGGAATGCCCCCATCCCTAGGCTCACTCGGTTCTGAATCCTACTCCCAATTGAATAGATACTGAACTAATTTCTAGTCCGTAATTGGCTGGACTGAACTATTACTGATAATACTATTTAACTAAACTAAACTAGATTCACGGAGTTCTATTTACTGTGGAATACTACAAAATTCTGTTAGCCGATTGATTTTACTGAGGCCTGGGCTGAGTACTGAACTAGACCAGACTAATACTGAGTCTACTTGTTTTTTCCTAAGTTCTATGACTGACTGATAGTACTACTGATTGTGACGTGACTGGTACTGTTCTATGAATGACCATGGCTCTAGGTTAACAACTAAATTATCGGGTACAAGTACCCCCAGGACTCGATAGCATAAATTAAGAGACACGGCACAAACTTGAAACATGTAAACTAAGTACTTGATCATCATTCATTTATTGGAGAATTTTAACAAACACTTGTAAGGCATGAACTTAAATACATGCTCACATGATATAATTCCATTATTCAACCCACATGCTTGATTCATCAATCACTTAAAAAGCATAAAATAGGCACATAATACTAATCAACATGTGAGCAAACAATTCCAAATATCAAATTCATAATTTGAAGGCTTTAGTATGATCTTACATGATAACACATATAAATCAATTAACCCCAGATAAAATTTATCATGAAACATAGATTTGAAACCCAATTAATCATTATAGACATGAATATTATCAAACCCAACATGGAATTCATGAATTTCATATACTTGATATTTAAAAATAGTTTCTTGGACTCCAAGGGTGGAAGGAACCCTTGGATGAACACTTCACATAGCTTAGTGCCTGAATTCTGAGAGATTGATTTGAAATTGAATCTCCTAGGGTTCTTTTTCTTGAGTATTTTGAGGAATAATGAGTATAATTAATCTCCAAAGGGTTTAATTTCATGTTTTAGGGGGCTGAAGGTCCTGGGAAAAAGACCTAATTACCCCCAAGGATGCGGTCTTTTAATGACTAAAAACCTGTATTACCAATGCGCAGGCTGATGCGCCGCATCATTGGCATCAACGTGATAGTCAACACACCACGTCGAGTCCGCTTCGGTTCATGAAGCTGGGGAAAAACTATCTTATTGATGGTATGGTTGATGCGGCACATCGAGATCACATCGATCCACTATTTTGGGCACTCAAACATGGTCTAAATGAGGTTTGAAAAATCCAAAACTTATTCGGGAACACCTATTGACCTTCTTGATTATGAATTAACTTGAATATCAATATGTAAGGTCTTGAAATAAGATTGCCAACTTTCGAAGGCTAAAATAACACTAAGTCTGATTACTTAGCTAAAATATTCTAAGTCTGGGACTCCTTGACAAGCCTAAAAGACTGATTTAAGCTAAGAATTTTTTGGGGATCTTACAACCTGATAGCATAGTTTGATTTTTCACCTTTGTAGTACGAATCTGAACCATTCCAGCTATTTGGACCCTACTGTTTGATATAACAAGAACTTGTGGTAAAAAAATTGATGCGAGTTCCTTTGTGATCTCAGGTTTTTCCTTAGTCAGCTTCTTTTTAATAATAAAGTACCTCTTAAGTAAATTAGAGAATTCAGCTTTAGCTTCATGTAGTTCTTCTTCCAATTAAAACTGTACACTACTTCTCATTGACTTTCCCTAGGACATTGAATTGGTGATATAACTTAATTGTTTGTTCAGGAGATTATTTTCACTTGAGAGATTTTTGTATGTTGCTCGATGCTCAACTACCTGCACACTTAGTTCAACCAATTCCTCTTTGCACATACTTAGATCATCCTTCAATTTTACCTTTTCACTTGTGATTTCAATCACTTGGACACTCAACTTAATGACTTCTTCTTTACATTCCTCAAGAGTGTTTTTTAAATTTTCCTTATCTCCAGTTGTCTTATTTATGGAGTCATTTAGTGCATAGTCAAGAGATCTCGGTTTGTTGAGGGAGTAATCCTTTAAATTCTCTTTGATATCTAATAGAGTTAAAGAACTACTTTCATTTTTGTCTATGTCTTCCATCAAAGCAAGAAGTCCATTAGAGACCTGCACCTTTTCTTCTATTGCCATGAAGGGAATTTTTCTTTTGCTCAAACTTATTTGAATCACTCGATGAATCATTCCACCAGGCTGCAAGTACTTGACTGCAAATTTTATCGGCCTCAGTTTTCCAATTATACCTTATAGTAACCATCTGCTTCCCCTTTTTGGACAAAGCTTTAGAATTTTCCAAGGCTTTGAGAACCTTTTTTGCAATCTAACTTGTTTCACTAACTTGAGATATGTAAGTAGCTTGTGAAGCCTCCATTTATCAGGATCCTTCCAAGGTGTTAACCTTATTATGGAAGAATGTGCTCTAATACCAAATGAAGGGTTTTGGGGGTGGGTTTCTCCTTGACTTAGAAAACTGTTCTGAGAATCACAAACACAACAAGAACTAGAAGATAATTAAAGTAAAAAGTGAAGGAGTACAAAAAGGTAAAGACACAGAATTTTTACGTGGAAACTTCTTACTCAAGGGAGAAAAAATACAACCTATGTCACGACCTGAGTGTGGCCGTGGCCGTGATGGGCATCCCAAACCACGAAGGATTGAGAGACCCCTTAGCCAAGCCCATTAGTAATATTATCCGCTCTGGGCCTAGACTCTTACGACTTTAAAATATTTCACTAGGGAGCACAAGTTACTTACTTATATACCCAAAACCTCTCTTGTGTTTTGCCGATATGGGATTCCTTATCCAAAGTTAGGGTGTTACATATACTTTTCTTATGGACTCAACATCCTTGCTGAAGTTTGCCCCACTGAACATGGTTTACCTTGACTCTGGACTGAGTTTTTCCCTACCTTACTGGGATTTTCCTAATCCTATTTAAACTCTGTCCCATATCGACAGAAATTATACTGGAGCAGCACTGATACCATTCTATAGGTGACTTGCACCTATGCCCATACAATGCTTTAAACAGAGCCATTTGAATACCAGCATAATAACTATTACTATAAGTGAACTCAATTAAAGGTAGATGGTCATCCCAACTTCCTTTAAAGTCAAGAACATATGCCTTCAACATATCTGAATTGTGCACTCAGGATTCAAGTTCCACCATATTTAAGTAACCCCTTGAATTTGAACTTTAACAATTAGCCTCCTAATCCTTTATTTCTTATTAATAACTCTATTACAAGGAAGCCAAGCAGTAACTCTACTGCTTCCTCCCTCCAACTACCTCTAGCTGGACTCCTCAAGCTAACTCTAGCCTGACACAATCACCTAACTCTAGATGATTATAAGAGATGGGTACACCACAATACCTTATATAATAATAAGCAATGTAGGCATAATTTTAAGAATAAAACTACAAAAACATGACTATAACAAGGAAGTAAAGATCAACTTAATAAGCAACAATTTCCCTGCTACAGTTCCAACCTTTGATTGCAGCTCTGCTCTACTTTAGAAAGATCTACTTTAGAAAGTTCCAGCCTGTGAGTATATGGAAGTGTTTGTTTTCTTGTTGTGGAAGTTGAGAATTATATATTTTAACACAATAAAACCCTAGAAGTAATCTCATTGGTTGAGGCAAAAAGGTGGCAACAACTTTTCACTAACTTTTGTACTATGTGTTAGCTGGAAAGTTGACTATGACAGTGACTAGTGAGCCTAACCTATTCCCTAATGCTTAGAGGACTTTGTCATTAACATATGGGCTTTAGGGAATAGGTCCCAAGTTATTAATTTGTCAATTATCAAAACTAAGGACTTAACAATATTGTTTATGACCCGAGGGGCTTCATTGCCACGAGATCAATGGTGTCTCCATCCCATACGTATGACACACCAACGTTCTTTGCTTTATTCAGCTCATTATTTCTCTTTTGTCAGCCTTATCCCAGATGGGTCTCTTGAGCACCACTATTATCTTTCTCCTTCAATTATATTTTTAGGTCCAGTTCATACTCCTTCCTATATGATAGGAATTTACTTTGAAAGGATCTATGGAGGTTGATTTATTACAGCGAACACCTAGTATAACCCACTAATTGTCCCCCTTATATTCTTAAAATAACTGGGAGATAATTGGCTGGGTCCCCATTAGATACCTTTTAAAAGATCGTGCTTATGCTACTGCCAAGGTATGAAACTATAGATCGTGCAAAATTTTCTATCTTACATATTTTACTATATCAATGCTTCTCTTTTAACCCTTCTCTATACCAGATCATATGAAAATTATTGAGAGCCTCCAACACTTCTCTAAAAAAAAAGCTCTCATAAGTGACTGACGCTTATCTGATAAAGGTTTTTCAACTTTGCATTTATTGGTTACTGACTTTGTGTTGGTCTCTCATAATTTCAAGATTGTAGATTTTGATATTGATTTTTCTATGTTTACGATCAATATAGAAGGATTTATCCAAGATATTAAGAATTCTCATAGAGAGGTGACTTGTTTTCAAAATCGACGCCCTCGTTTGGTACCATTCCACTCTAGATGAGAAAGTATGCCTTCTCTATTATATATCAGCGGTCTTAGGTATCATGAGTTCACCCTTAGAGTTGTAGGGCTCTCTTAAATAAAGTGCTTCAATTAAAAATGAGGAACAACTCCGATACCCAGAAGTTTTGAGTTAGAAAATGCTAGGCCAATCTAGAAAAAGCACTTGATGTTCAGTAGGCTCGAGTTGAAACCCTCAAGTAAATGAAGGGAGGATGCCTCAATATTAATAAAAGAGTTTCTGAATCTTAATACCTATGTGATCTTGCTCGAGGATTCTTATATCTTGATTTCCCACATCTTTGTCTGAGGAAGAAATCTCAGGTTTTGATGTATTGATGGACCTTTTCAACGATGACAACATTAAATAGGAACTTCTTTTAGCATTAATACATTGTAAGTATATTTAGATAGGCACACCATACTTTTTTTGCATATATTTTTGCTTTTCCTGGATATAACTTTTGTAAATAATAAAAATTTAAAGTCTCCTTTTCATATATTCCAATTTGATATGAACCATGAGAAGATTAAAATAAGATCTTTCTCAATTATCTAATAATATTTTGCTGAGATAAAAAAAGTTATGTAGGATCAAAAACTCAGGTGATGAGTTATTATCACTCATCACAAGTCATGGGGTGAGAATCATAGTCTCACTAGTGAGATGGTCCAAGGTTACTGCCCTGACCACGAGTCAACATTATGAATCATGACGTTGGGCAATGAGTCATGATGTATGACTCGTGGTTATAACAGTAAGGTCCAAGTATTTTGATGATCAGTTCATGAGTCCAGGTAATGACTCATTATCAGACCTCATGAGTCGTTGCCTGACCCGTGATGACTAGCACTTGTTTTTCTTGAACTTTTTCATTAAGGGATATTTTGTATTTTTCCTTCCTTTACACTTAACCCATGACTTAAAAATACTCCTAGGGTCCCTTTATCATTAGTTAATAAAATTAAATTCACTCCCCTTTTCTTAAACTCCCCAAAGCAAGATAAACTAGGGTTTTCAACAGATTAAAAATCTAAGCTCCAATTTGTGGTTTCTCTCCAAATTCCTTGGTGTTTCAGGAATGTGTCTCATCCGTAACTTGATTTTATGTAAAGGCATATGTTTAATTATTGTTCATGTGAATTAGATTGTTGGGTTTGAAATTTTGTTTAAGGGCTTTTGGTTGTTTACTATTGAAATTGTTTTGCCATGCCTTGAATATATCATTCATGTTTGACAAATAGTTTTTATGTAGAATAGGTGCATTTTTATGGGAATTTGGAATTGGAACATGGGTTTCCCTAATTTGTTGGATCTTGGCTTAATAATGGCAATAATCTCAACCCATATTTTATGACTTTGATTTTAAATATGAAATTTACATAATCTAATGCATTATTGAAATTATTGCATTGTATTAATGGACAAATAGATAAAAAGGACTTTGAAAGGCCTTGGTGGCCATGGTTTGGATTTAAAAATAGAACTTGGGAGTTAAATTAGTTAATTGGATTGGAATGACATAATTGGATTAGCTTGCAAGCGTAATTGATATGATGATACCAAACAGTAAATGCCTTAATAAATAAATCCTGGATTGACGATTGGGATTTTGTACAAATGTTTTAAAATGAGATTAAAGATGGTTATATAGATTACCATGAAGGTGAAGGTCTTGCAGGGTACTAATACTAGAGGCCACAGTTGCTGGTGTGTAGGTCTTTATAACAGTGTGCATAGTTACACATTATCTATTTTAGGATGGTTTTAACCTTAGTGTTACTAGCCCTCCTTTGGATTCCTCAGTTCATGTAGCTAACTCACACTGGGGCCCTTTTAGTAGGGAAAGCAGAACCGATATAGCCCATGGGTGCCCTTAGGATGTATAAAGCTATGCAGTCTAGGTTAATGATTTTAAACTCTTATATTTATGACCCTTCACCCTATTTCGACATCCTATATATATGTATATATGAATGCGTGCATGTGGTATGACTGGTTTTGGACATGTCATTATTTTATCACTTACCTTGAGTTAAATACTAGTGCTTATCCCAGTGACTGTCCCTAGATGCTGCATCATTTCATGATATAGGGTCCTAGGGCTCTTTTGTTACTCGTGTACAGTGTTAGGTAGTACAGATATCTGTTGAGTTACTATGAAGTGGTGAGCCTTAGTTCTTTCAAAATCTTTACCATTTTATTAGGTTTCTTTTTAGATTTTGGGAATTATGACTCTTTTTTGTCATGATCGGGGGCATGTCCTGACCTAGTATAGTACTCTGGTTTAGAGGCTTTTTTGACAAGTGTAGGTTGGATGTTCATTTAAATTCTTAGAATTTCTTCATCTTATCTATTTATTTTATTATTATGTCTGGTTGTCTTTTACTAGTTATCTAGATTATGCTTTCTTGGTTAGGCTAAGGGGGTGGTCTCTGGCTCACGGCGGGCTTGAGATACCCATCATGACTAGGACCTAGTTTGGGTCATAACAAGCTTGGTACCTGAGCATTGTTTAAGATGTTTGAGTGTCCACAAAGTCGTGTTGAGTAGAGTCCCTTTTATGGGTATGTAGTGCATCACACTTATAAGGGGGAGGCTACAAAACATTTAGGAATATTTTCTTTCTTGTGATCTATTTTGGACTATGGAGTTTGGTGTCAAAAATTCTCGTAAATCCCGATTTACTCATGTTTTAGATCAGTTCTCCCTAAGGATCTGATGTTTGTAGAAACTCTTTTGGACCCTCTATCCTACCCGATGATACAAGCCTAAAGAGCATAAGGATTACAAGGTCTTATATGGGATTCAAGTCTCGGATTTTGCAAGTGAATGAAAACCTTTTAGAGTCTTTTCAAAGCCTTGTCCAAGTAAAGAAAAGAGGAGGGTTCTTACACTTAAGAGACACCTACCATCAAGGGCATTAAGGACCTTTTACACTCCAAAATAACACTTAAGAGTCGCCCTTTTCTTAAGCCCTCACTACAGGCATTTTAGTCATTGTGATGTAATAGTATAAATAGACTTTTTAGCTTTTTTCTGCTAAGTTTTGATGAATAGATATAGTGATACTCACATTGTATTTTCTTTCCATAGTGTTGGGCTTGAAAAAGCTATTGTAGTGTAGGTCTTGGAAAAGACTTTGAAACTAAGGTTAACATAGAGTGTGGAATCACTCTTGTTGACACTTTGGCAAGAAAGGTGGGTGCTTAAGGATATTGAATACTTTTGTGTCTACCTAAGAGTGTGGTGTTATCCTTCATTGGTGTTGTGTGTCTTGGTGTTTGATACACACCTTGGTGCTATTCATTGGTGTAGGTGTAGGTCTCACTATCTATCCTTTATATTTATGCACTTTTCTGTCGTTTCTTGTTAAATCCGAATTTGTATTTGTGTGTTCTACTTCATCTCATTTTTTCTTAGTGTGTTTTCATGTTCTTGTTCAAGTTCTAGGTTAGATCTTGTATCATTTGTTATCAGAGCCATGTTTTAGAGTTGTTACCATAACTCTAAGCCTTGGATCTAAGAAAATCTCCACAAAAAAAGAGTCTAGAGTCAAGAAAATTAAAAAAAATAGGTGTTTCACATTTTTGTACTTGGACTAGATTTTGAATCTTAGATCTACATATTTTTGTGTTGTTTTGTTGGTTTCAAGTGCTAGATTCTTGTTCCCTAGCACCTAGGGAGTCTAGATCTATGTTTAGAATAAGATTTGGTTGTTTTTGAGCTAGATCCACCATCGTTGTGACTTGTTTGAAGTTTTGAGGTGGGATCTCATGGTGGATACCTTGTGTGTGGCGCTTTTATGGCTAATTTATTGTTGTTTGTTCTTGTCTTGGCAAAGAGAACCTAGATCTAAAAGAAAATTTGAATTTGGGGTTCATTTGCCTAGTGGTCGTGGTCAACTCTTGAATATTTATCTTGTTCATCCACCATCTTCAAATCTTGTTGAAGAAGAATATTCAAGGGGACAAACAACTACAATTGAAAATACACTTGAGGGGACCAATCCATTTTGAATTTATTTGAAGCTCTAAAAAAGGCTTAAAACCTTCATTTTTCCCTCTAAAACCAAAATTCTTCTTCCCTAAAGGAGTGTTTGACCGACAAAAAGAATTTGGAAGTTGAAAATTTTTGAAAAGTGACACCTAATTACAAGCTACCATGTCATCACTTTTATAAACGAACAAATTGAGTTCTTAACTAGATTTCTAAGTTTCTATTTGTTGTTTCTAGTTGTCTTTGAGTTGATTCTACCACTAATTAGTAAACTAGTAACTTCTTACTAGGTTGATAATTAGTCTTGAGTCCTTTTGTTTGTGTCTTCGCTTTTTGTGTGCTTTTCTAATTTATTAGTGGTAGTAACTTGTTGGTTCAAGTCCGTACATCATTTTTATTTGAGTCATATCAAACAAAAATTGATTATGGACCAAAGTAGAATCATAACTCATTCACTTGCCAAGTACGTGCCAAAGAATCAACACTTGTGAAACCAAGTGTGAGGTGAGAATTAAGTGAGAGAGTTGGTGAGGCTATTTGAACTAACTTGTTTGTTTGTTTTGTAGGATTTTGTTCTTTGCTGATTTTAGGTATTTGAGATATGGAATCCGAGGGTACTACTCCCCAAACTATGGGAAATGATGTTGCTAATGCAATTTTGGCTCAACTTAATTTCATTGACCATGAAATAAAGATGATGCAATCGATTATTGGATCCATGAAAGGTGATTTGGGATCAATGAAGGGTGACATGAGTAGAATAAAAATGGGTGTTGATAGATTAGGTCCACCAAAGCCTCCACAAAATTCAAACCACCAAGTCCCGAAACCACTTGACCAAAGACACCACACTCCACAAAATCTCATGCCACAAATTAAAATCCATCACCAACCAAATCCAATTCATCCTCCCCAAGATCCACTAAACTGAAATCACCCCATCCAACTAAGAGAAGAGATGGTGATAGAATCCAAGGGTGATGAGGTTATTTTTTTAGATGGAGAGAAGTTGTATGGTGAGATACAAGAAGAATGTAAAGAAAAGCGGAAAAGGAAAACCACGGGTAGTAAAGTAGAATAGGGAAATAAATGCTTGATTGTGGATCTTGTCCACAAAGGACCCTTGTTACTCACTAACCCAAGTGCTAGCATTTTGCCTAGAATTGATTCTTCTTATGTGAAGGTTCATGACTATACATTCTCAAAGAAGAATCCAAAAGGAGTTCACACACACACATGGTTGATGAGATAATGGAACCCTTGGCCGAAAGTTCCAATCATGGGACAAGTGATGAAGAAATGAATCCAAGGGGAAATCTTGACATATTCCATTATGATGTGGAGCATGAGGGATGCCATGGTACAAAACCAAGTGAATAACACACTTCCCATGATCTACGAGGTAACAAAGCTATCTTCTACACTCCTAGAAACTTGAATTGTTATGATGTGGCTAGTATTGGTGAAAGTGTTATAGTTTTGGATTGTCTTAGTGAGAAGTGTATGAATCTTCCTTTTGTAAAACTCTTGGTGTTGTTATGTTGCACAAGAAATAAATTCTTGTTGTGAGTACGCAAGCACTAGTTGATCCTTTAGATGACAAAATTAATTTTTTTTGTAAGAATGATTTGTGTCCATCTAGTGCTAGCACTTATAACTTGAATAAGGTTTCATTACCAATTAACAAGAGTATTCATACACTAGTGCGGTGGTAAAGGGATTGTCATGGCTTGTCATCAATTTTCCTTGAAAATTACCTTAGCTTTGTCCTTTTTGATGATTATTCTAAGTGTTTCATGATCAAAACAAAGGATTTCTAGTTATATTTCAAATGCAAACCCCTTTGGAATGTTCAAATGTATGATGATCAATTCACTTATAATTGCATGCTCTACTTGATCATGTGTGTAGTGTGCTTGTAGAGCCTAAAGTTAGTGATGGCATCTATAGAGTTGACCTTGATAAGGAACATGACTCCTTGAACATATGGTATGGTGAAGGCTTTGTTACTAGTTATGTTCATAGAGATCATTTGCATATAAATGTTGTGAATAATGTCATACATCTTATTGAAGTAATACTTTTAGGCCGTAACTCCTTAATTTTGAATGTTTGTCTTCTTTTAAAGAAAAATCTCTTATCTGATTGTGGGAATGCAATTCTAGTGAAAGAAGAGAGTGGTCTCGGCTTGTGTCCTTAGTTACTTTTACCATTTGATCCTGGTACACTTTGGGGGTATAAGAGGGATAGTTTTGGCTTATATGTATTCTATCTTGATGCTTGTCCTAGTTTCTTCCTTTGTACCATTCATTCTAAGATTTTCATGTCACACACAAAGGACCCTTGGATATATTTCAAATGTGAAAAACCTTGGCTTTATTATATATATGATATTCTCGGATTGTACTTCTCTTTTCTTGAAGTCTATCTTAGCCATGTCCTTTGTGATGCTTGTAGTAAGTGTTTCATGATCATGACAAAGGATTATTGGTTGTATTTCAAAAGTGTGCCCCTTGGCATGCTTATATAATTGTGGTACTAATCATAACCATACTGTCATGAGGATTGTGTGCTTGTTGTCACTCTCCTTGGTTTTGTAAGGTGTGAATTTGCGGTGAAATTCCTTTTAAGATGGAGAGGATGATACAAGCCTAAAGAGCACAAGGATTACAAGGTCTTGTAGGGGGTTCAAGTCTTGGATTTTGCAAGTGATTTAAGACCTTTTGGAGCCTTTTCAAAGACTTGTCCAACTGAAGAGAGGAAGAGGGTTTTTACACTCAAGAGGTGCCTATCATTAAGTGCATTGAGGAGCTTTTTAAACTCCAAAATAAAACTCAAGGGGCACCCTTTTCTCAAGCCCTCATTAAGGGCATTTTAGTTATTGATATGTAATAGTATCAATAGACCTTTTAGCTTCTATGTTGCTAAGTTTTTATGAATTGATTAAGTGATACTAAAATTGTATTTTCTTTCCTCAGTGTAGGGCTTGAAAAAGCTATTGTAGTGTAGGTCTTGGAAAAGACTTTGAAACTAGGGTTAGCATAGATGGTGGAATCACTCTTTTTGACACTTTGGCAAAAAAGGTGGGTGCTTAAGGATATTGAATCCCTTTGTGTCTACCTAAGAGTGTGGTGTTATCCTTTATTGGTGTTGTATTTCTTGGTGTTTGATACACACCTTGATGCTATTCATTAGTATAGGTGTATGTCTCACTATCTATCCTTTATATTTATGAATTTTCTCTCATTTCTTGTTAAATCCAAATGTGTGTTTGTGTGTTCTACTTTATATCATCTTTTATTAGTCTATTTTCACATTTTTGTTCAAGTTCGAGGTTATATCTTGTATCACTACCCAAGGACAATATGGAGGGAGCTCTCCCTGCTTATGGAGTGTAGATCCGGTCTAGGGTCCTTGATCCCGATTGTACTGCCCCACGTAGAGTTCCACCGATCCCCATTAGTCCTCTCTGGGCGTTCTAGGATGATAGTACTCATTCCTATATTTCTCAAGGAGATGTCGTAAATGCAAAGTTCCACCAGTATATTCATCTACTTACCCAATTGGTGGCATCTTAGTCTTACCAGCCTGACTATGTTGGTTCTGTTGATCCTTCTTTTGAGGTTACTCTGGTTGGCAAGTTTATAAAGTTAAATCCCCCAATCTTTAGATGCTTTAAGTTTGAGGATGATCCTCAAGGGTTTGTAGATGAGATAGAGAATATTTTAAGGGTGATGCATGCTAATGATTCGGAGGGTCTAGAGTTTTCTGCATATCAGCTAAAAGATGTAGCTTTTCAGTGAGATAAGTAGTGGGATCAATTGAGAGGTCATGATGCTGAGCCGGTAGTGTGGGATGAGTTTTTGGTGCCTTCCCGGATCATTTATTTCCCCAAAAGCTTATTGAAGATAAGGTAGAGGAATTTGTGAATCTGAAGCAAGGTAAGATAAGTGTGAAAGAACATGCATTGAAATTTCAGTAGTTGTCTCATTATGCACCAGAGTAGGTGTCTACTATAAGATCCAAGATGAGAAAGTTTGATTTTTATTTGTCCCATGACTTGGTATTGAAATGTAAGGTTGTACTATTGGACAATGATGTAGACATCTCCAAAATTGTGGTTTATATGCAATAGGTAGAGGATGAAAAGAAGAGGAAGACAGAGATGGGAGAAAGGTAGAACAATCTTTCTTATTGTTCTGCTGATTCACTTTCAGTCATTATCTCATACATATAAGCCTATGCATTTCAGCCTAACATTATCTCGTATACCAGTATAATCAAAGTACTGATTGCATAAATTTTCTTTGCGCTATGATGTCTTATATCATAGGTTTAGATCCTCAGTTTCCTGGCCGTGCTTAGAGAGATCTGCCTATTTGTAATAGTAGTCATGACGAGTCCTTATCTATCAAGGGCATGGTTATTTATTTCAGTTATTTTAGTACTTTATCTTTTTCATTTCAGTTAGACAGTTGGAGTTAGTTGGGGCCTATCCTATCAACTCTTTTAGTCAGTTAGAGGCTTTTAAACAACAGACAGTTAGTCAGTTTATCAGTGTTTTTATTTGACTTTCAGTATGTCTTTTGACTCATGATTCAGTAATGGTCTCCGTGTTTAAACCTTTGGCATTATTCAATTATTTCTACACATGTTAATTTTGTTAATATCTTATTTAGTACTCGTACCAAGTACCAGTTCATGGGTTAGCTTGTGGTCCTTCAGGATTGTAAGCACCGTTGTTGCGACTAGGGGGGTATCCTCAGGATGTGATAAAACTTGGTATCAGAGCCTAAGATTTTATAGTATCCTAGGGAGTCTAAAATCTGTATTGAGTAGATTCTTGTGCATGGGTGTTAAGTGCACCACAGTTATGGACAAGAGGCTACAAGACGTTTTAGTAAAATTTTCCCTTTTTTTCGTATTCATGTCGCGTGAATAAGTATGATCTCAATTTAAACTCTCTTTCTAATTCAATCTTCCTTCCATTTACAAAAAATTCCTCCCAGAAAGAACAACAAAAGATGAAATGGGAATAATCCTGTACCTCTGCTCATTCACGAAGATTCCCTAAATGAGCATATTTCTCATGCCGAGTTTAGAGCTGACTTTACTACTTTAGCTAACTTAATGGAAGCTCAGAATAATTAGTAGGCTACTACTGTTGCATCCAGGATTTTGGACTTCACCTGAATGAATCCTCTTTTGTTTTCAGGATCTAAGTCTTATGAGGATCCACAGGAGTCTCTTGAAATGGTTCAGAAGGTGATTGATATTATGGGTGTCACATCTGGTGAGAGTACAGATTTGGTCACTTACATATTATAGGATGTAGCTCACACCTGGTATAAGTAGTAGAAGGGGTATAGAGGCACAGATGCAGGGCCTGTAGAGTGGGAGGAGTTTGCCACAACCATTATAGATAGATTCTTCCCTTTGGAGTTGAGGAAAGATAAGGTGTTAGAGTTTATTAATTTGAAGCAGGGTAATATGAGAGTAAAGGAGTATTCGATTAAGTTTACTCAATTGGAAATGTATGCCCCTCATGTTGTGGATGATAACAGGTCTAGAATGAGTAAGTTTGTGTCTGGTGTATCTGATAGTGTATTCAAGGAGTGTAGGACCACAATGTTGATTAGGGAGATAGACTTGTCTATATTTATGGTCCATGCTCAGCAGATCGAGGAGGATAAGGTTATGGGGAAAGAAAGAGAGAACAAGAGGGCTAGGACAGGTAGTTTTATCTTTGATCAGCCAAGATTGGAGGGTTGTAACCTTCCTCAATTCTATCAGAAATCTTCCAATCCAGCTCCATCTTCAGCTAGTACACTTGTGTAAAAGTTTAGAAATAATAATCGGGATAGGGTGCCAGGCTCTAAGTTTAGGGTAGTGAAAATAATAGTCGTACTAATCCTCTTTGCCAAAAATATAGTAGAAATCATTAGGAAGTGTGTAGAACCAACAGTGATGTATGCTTTGGGTATGGCAAGCCATGTCACAGGATCAGGGATTACCTAAAGAGTGGTTTGCAGGGTTAGTTTAGCCATCTCCTAGTTCCATCTGGTTTCCCGACTCAGCAGGGTACCACTTTCAGCGTAACCAGTGGGTAGTGCCCAAATCGATTGTATGCATTTAAGTCATAATAGGATCAAAAAAGTTCTGCTGATGTGGTTATGGGTACGTTATAGGTATTTCACTTATATGTTTATGTTTGGTTAGATCCCGAGGCTTCTCTTTCTTTTGTAACCCACTATATAGCTATTAATTTTGGTGTCAGTCCCAAAACTATAGTATAACCCTTCTCAGTGTCTACTCAGAAGAAAGTCAAGTTTCAGTGATAAAATACTTGTGAGAAGAGTTTTCAGGAGTTTAATACTCGACTCACCTTTGCCCTAGTTTTGACCTTGCTAGATGGTTCAGATGGGATTGTTATGTATTATAATACTTCAAGAGTTGGTTTGGGTTGTGTTTTGATGCAAAGAGGTAAGGTCATAGATTATGTCTCTAGACAGCTTAAACCCCATGAAAAGAATTATTCTACCCATGATCTTGAGTTAGAAGCTATTGTGTTTGCCATAAAGATTTGGAGGCATTATCTTTATGGGGTTCATGTTGATACGCTCACAGATCATAAGAGTTTACAGTATGTATTTTCGCAAAGAGAATTAAATCTCCATCAGAGAAGGTACTTAGAATTGTTGAAAGATTATGACATGAGTGTACTGTTTCATTCGGGAAAGGCAAATGTTGTGGAAGACACCATTAGTAGATTGCCCATGGTTAGTGTTGCTCATTTTGATAATGATAAGAAGAAGTTAGTTCAGGACGTTCATTAGTTGGCTAGGTTAGGTGTTTGTTTGGTTGATTCAGGTGAGGGTAGCATATGGGTTCAGAATAGTTTTGAATCTTTTTTCGTTGCTGAAGTGAAAGAAAAAGAAGATATGGATTATAGTCTGGTTAAGTTGAAGGAAGCAGTCACAGATTAGAAAGTAGAGTTTTTTTTGCCCCAAGGAGAAGATGGTATGTTGCATTATCAGGGTAGGCTGTGCGTACCGTGTGTAGACGGGTTAAGACAATAAATCCTTACAAAAGCGCATGGTGCGTGATACTCAATTCACCCAGGAGATACTAAGGTGTACTGTGACTTGTGGGAAATCTATTGGTGGAGTGGTATGAAGAGGGATATTATAGAGTTTGGAGCTATGTGGCTGAACTGTCAGTTGGTTAAGGTTGAGCACCAGAGGCCTACTGGTATAATGAAGGAGATCAGCATTCCCACTTGGAAGTGGGAAGAGGTGAACATGGACTTTGTGATAGGGTTTCCTCGTTCGCTATTCTTAGTTCTAGCCATGTAATCATCTTTATGTCATCGCATGCATTCACGAATCAGATCAGTCATTCATCATGTTTCAGCTTTGGTTAGGTAATCATGGTTTTAGTTATGCATATTCAATATGTAACCTCAGTTCCATAGTATTCTCATCTTAATTAGTCTCATTCGAGGACGAATGTCCCCAAAGGGGAGATATTGCAAGACCCCATTAGATCCTAACTCAATTTAGCTTACTATCTCATGTTAAAGGGGTCAAAGAATTAGAAATTTCACTAAGTGTTAGGATTTTGTCATTTCTAAGGCACCTTAAACTTCGATGATTTTATTTGCAACTTTTCCAACCTCAGAATGTAAAATTTTAAGTTTATTTGTGATCGGGGTTATTGATAGTACATCTCGGGTGAGTTTCAGAATTTTTGGATGAGCATAAGGGTTTATTTGGATTACCAAAATAGTAGCAGCACTAGGATAAGCCTGTGGTATGCCCTCCAATGCATTCCTAGGGGTGCCCACGATAGAGCCCGCGGTGCGTGCCTTATTCCGGCAGACCAAAGCCCTAGGGCGTGCTCCAGCGCCCGCCCGCTTCACCATAATGCAGTGATATCATATTGCGTTACTGGAAATGTATGAGTGCAAATTTTTACTTCACCGCGATGTGTTACCTGTTCCACCATGATTTTTGAAGCTACTGCCTCACACAAAAAATCCTATAACTTCTCACCTGGATATTTGGTTAAGGAAAAATTGGTACGTTGGAAAGCTGACTCAATGATCTATAATTTGGTATCCTGTGCTTTTGCCATAATCTGCTACCTCAAATCGTCAATGCTCGACATATAGAATCCGCTCTGGTATCACAATACACCATCTCCCCCTTGCAAGAAAACCTCTACCTTTTGGTCTTTAATTGACTCCTTCAGCTTGACCAAACTAGAGTCCTAATCTTGCTTCTCTTTCACTTCAGCAACTAGAGAAAATTCTGAACTACTCTGAACCCAAACATTTCCCTCAGTTGAGTAAACCAACCTCACACCCAATCTAGCTAACCGGTGTAATTCTCAAACTAATTCTCTCTTATTATTCTCCATATGAGCAACACTTCCTATAGACAGTCTACTTAGGGTGTTTGCCACCACATTGGCCTTTCCCCGATGATACAACACACTTATGTCATAATCCTTCAACTATTCTAAGCACTTTATTTAACAAAGATTTATCTCTCTCTATTAAACACATATTGCAAGCTTTTGTGTTCTATGAATACATCAACATGCAATCCATAAAGATAATGCCTCAAGATTTTCAATGCAAATACAACTGCAACTAGCTCAAGTTCATAGGTAGGGTAGTTCTTTTTGTAAGGCTTAAGTTGTCTAGAGGCATAGGCTATAAATTTACCTATCTACATCAAAACACAACCCAAACTAACTCTAGAAGCGTCACAATATACAATGAATCCATCTGTACTATCGGGTAGTATTAAAACTGGGGCCGAAGTGAGTTAAACCTTCAACTCCTGAAAACTCTTCTCACAGGAATCTGACCACTGAAACTTAACTTTATTCTGAGTCAATCTAGAAATGGGGGCCTCAATAGACGAAAACCTTTAAGCAAAGTAATTTTAATAGCCAACAAAACCTAAGAAATTCCTGATGTCTAATGGAGAGATAGGTCTAGGCCAGTTTCTTACTGCTTCTATCTTTTGGGGATCGACTCTAATGCCGTCACCGAAAATATTTTGTTCGAGGAAAGCTATTGATCTTAGCCAAAATTCACACTTGCTTAATTTGGTGAAAAACCGGCGATCTCTAAGAGTTTGCAACATAATTCTAAGATCGTTTGCATGGTCATCCTCACTACGAGAATAGACAAGAATATCATCAATAAAAAATATGACAAATATGTCCAAATACTGTTTGAACACTCTGTTTATCAATTCCATAAGGCTGCTAGGGCATAGATGATTGACCCTTAAACTATGAATGATTTCCCCTTCCAGACCTTGTCTGGCATAGTTAAACTGCCCAGTTCTAGCTTGTTTATTTCCCCTATCTCTCCCTTTTAAATTTTCTACCACAATCTATTTATTATGAATCGTCATCCTACCAAGATTCATATTCTCAATAATCATGGGAGTCCTACACTCCTTGATTATAAAATAGACAATCCTGTAATAAACTTACTCATACCAGACCTAGGGTCAGCCATTGTGTAAGGGGCATACCTAGACAACTAATTAAACTTAAGGCAGTACTCTTTCACTAATATCGAGCACTCCCTTAGGTTTATTAACTTCTTAAACTTAGCTTCTCTCAACTCCTACGAAAAGAACCTGTCTAAAAATGCATCTTGGAATACCTGCCAACTTATAACAGCTATACTCTCACCTCTACCATTCTTCTAAATTACCACCCAATCATACACCACTTACTTTAGCCTATAGGATGCCAACTCTATACTCTCTTCCTTAGTAACATGCATAATTTGGGAGATCTTTCTTACCTCATCTAAGTAAAATTGTAGTCCTCACCTGCTTTTGACCCAAAGAACTTAGGCGGATTCATTCTCATGAAGTCATAAATTTTGGGTGCCACTAAATCACCATTCTACTGAAGTAGGAATGCAGCTTGATGGTTGCCCTGAACATTGATCACAACTTGGGCCAACGCCTAAAAGGCATCCTAAAATTCAGCATGGGACATAATCTCATTCAGAGGGTTAGCAGGCTAGGGTGGCTGGTTATCATTTCTATATGCATTTGCTCAGCGAGGAGGCATGTTACACTGTCACGTAAGAGCACAAGTTAAAATGAGATAAAGACACTATAAGTATGATAGATCATGAAATAAAAGGATATTTTCCTAAAACATCCCGCATCTTCTTGCATATAAACATGGTGTGCTTCATAACCATGATCAAGACTCTAGGTAACACAGATTGTCTGTCTCTCTAGGACTCTTATAACCTTAGGCTCTGATACCAAGTTTGTAATGTACCAAAAATGGGTCCCGAGATGTCACACGGTTCTCAAGACTACGAGTAGTCTCATGATAACCTTTTAAGACTTCTAGTAAAGCTGTAACTCGTAATACAGAAATCTAAGCATGCAAAATAGTAATGAACTACTAAATAATGTCTGAACTAAACTAGAATTAATGGAACATAATGTCTGAAAGTGTTTAACTAGGAAATCTGAATAACTGACACTGCAAGTCTGAAATGTATATAATAGTAGGACAAGCCTCTAATACTACTAACTAGAGAGCCACTGGGAGAGACCTTCAGCTGACTCAAACTGACTAAAAATAACTGAATAAACTACTCTAAAAATATAAAAATCTTGTTAACTAAGGTCCCAAACTATGAGGACTCACCAACCATTGGGATGGAGACAAAGATACTCGTGGTCAATCATGATGCTTGAACTGAGCACCTGAACCTACATTATTAAATAATCTAGAACATAGAAATATATGTGGATAGTACTTTTGGAATGTATTGAGCATATGGGGGTGAATACATAAGTAAAACAATAATGGAATGTATATGTTTCTTATAAACAATGCATGATAAGTATAAATGGCTCACCTTGGCTTGAGTAATTGAAATCTGAAATCATAAATCATGAATTTTAAAATACTATATAAATACTATGTGCCACCTCACTTAGTTTGAAATCTGTACTTAAAATTTGTTTCCAAATCATGCATGCTAAGTGTAGGATGGACTCACTTTTTTCATATGTAAACTAAAAGCTGACATTTTTTAAGTAATGTCTTTAGTAGGACCATATCTGTGTAACTTTGTGAGCCTTTACACTTATTTTTTATAAGTTATTCTGTTATTGTGTTTTAGAACTTAGGTTTAGGGAGGTTCTTCTAACTGGCATACACTATGTGAGCTATCATTGTGTCACCTATCTAGTTTTTATAAGGGAAAACCTCACATTGGGGAGAGGTGTCATACTCTTTCTAATGAGTATAACCTAAGCTAAGTAATCGCAATCTGAATCTGTCATCCATATACATGGAAATGATCTAAAGTTGTACCTATGTTGGCTCATATTTTTGGGGCATGTGAACTAGGAAAAATACCTAACTCAATGCAAAATACTACTCCCTTTACTTTATATGCTTATTCTGTAGGAAATCCACTATATGACTAACCTAAGGGTTACAATGAAAACCAGTTATATATTTGTTTACTTTAAACTATTATAAAACAAACTATGTGGATTCTATTTCTTAGCTAAAGATCAAAAGATCAAATCTTGTTCCAAAATCTGAATATATACTAGTCTTAGGGAGCTTAAAAGCATAATCTTCTTGAAATATCAATACTTATACTTAGGGATTAAAACCCATGCTTTAAACTCATATCAAATCATCAATAAGTTCATACTCAATAATAAAACCTTGAAATTCTTTAATAATTCAAGTCAAGATAATGAAATCCAATTCTCAATCCATAAAATCATGCCACACGCATAAAGATATGAAAGAAAACATGCAACTCAATATTTAATTCACCTGTAACATCAATATCTTTGAACAATGATAATTGGGTATGAACCCTAAAATTAAATTCATATAATTTCTTGTAAAATTCAACACTAAAACTAGTTTTGGGTCCAAGGATGAAAGGAATATCCTTGTTCATAACCTCCCATACCTTATTTGATTATTTGAATGCAAAAGTTTGAACTTTGAATTCGTAATGTTGTTCCTAAATCTCCTTCTTGTAGTTCTTGCATCGGAAACTTGAATTATTGGTTATATTGAAAAAGGAATGGTGAAAATTTGGATTTATTAGACTTAAAGTTGAAGACCTAGGGTTTTCGTGGAGAGGAAATTAGTGAATAAGGAGCGTAATATGCTTAGAATAGCGTTAAATCCTTTGTTTTCATGAATGAGACTTGTTAAGTTGAGGATACTGAGGATCTTAGACTATATACTGGCATGCACAACTGTAAACATAACTGCATGACTGAATCTAAAAATTGTTAGCAACTGAGCTAATCTACGAATGTATGAAATGATATGAAAATAACCATATGGATGGAATTGAGACTGGAAAAGAAATGAGTGAAGAAAGACTGTTACCTTAGGCTAAATCTGAGTTTGTAGAGAAGAGGTGAGGTTAGTTGGTTTGCATTTCTTCTTCTTCTTCCAAAGTAGCACCCTCCATAGAATGATTCCGCCAAAGAACTTTGACCAAGGGAACTTCTTCATTCCCGGATTGGTGATCTAGAATCTATAATGGAAGTTCTTTGTATGAAAGGCTATTCTGAATATCCGTACTTTCTCGAGGGACTACAACAGATAAATCATCCATAAACTTCTTCAATAAGGATACATGGAACACTGGGTGAACTAATGAAATGTTTGCAGGTAGCTCAAGATCATACACTACCTTCCCCTAATGACTTAATATCCTGTAGGGACCCACATACCGGGGACTAAGCTTCCCCTTTTATCCAAATCTCTTCACCCCATTCATGAGTGAAACCTTGAAATAAACTAAGTCATCAACTTCAAACTCAAGATCTCTTTCCTTTATGTTTGCAAAAGATTTATGACGACTACGAGTTGCCTTCAATCTCTCTAGAAGAAACTGGACTTTCTCAATGAATTCAAACACCATATCTTGCCCAATCAAAGAGGCCTCACCCACTTAAAACCAACCAACTGGTGACCTATATCTCCTCCTATCAAGAGCCTAAAATAGGGCCATCAGAATACTAAAATAGTAACTGTTATGGTTGCAAACTCGATCAACAACAAGTGTTCATCCTAACTGCATTTGAAGTCAAGTACATATGCCCTCAATATATTCTCTAGGTTGTGAGTGGTCCTCTCTGCCTGATCATCTGTCTGAGGTTGAAAGATGAATGGAGATTAATAAGGGTACCAAGATCCTTATTAAAGGCTTTCTTAAATTAAGAGATAAACTGAGTCCCCTAATATGAAATGATGGATAAGGGAACTCTGTGCATTCTGAGAAACTCAATAATAAACAACTTATCATAATCTTTATCTATGTAGGATGATAACACAAATTGAATCATACTGATGAATAGAATAGGGTAATCCTATTAGAAAGTCTATGTTCACCTCTTCCCACTTCCAAGTGGGGATACCACACTCTTGAAATATGCTACCAGGTTTTTGGTGCTCTACCCTAACCTATTGGCATATTGTACACTTGGCCATAAATTCTATGATATCTCTCTTTATACCACTCCACTAATAGACTTCTCGCAAATCGCGGTACATATTGGTGGCTTTTGGGTGAATGGAGTAATATGCACCATGCGCTTCTGTAATAATCCGCTACCTCAAATCGTCAATGCACAGAACACACAATCTACTCTGGTATCTCAAAATACTATCTTCCCTTTGGGAGAAAACCTCTAACTTTTGGTCTTTAACTGACCCCTTCAGCTTGACCAAACCAGAGTCCTTATGTTGCTTTTCTTTCACTTCAGAAACTAGTGAGAATTCTGAACTACTCTAAACCCAAATATTCCCCTGAGCTGAGTCAACCAACCTTACACCCAATCTAGCTAATCAATGAACTTCTCCAACTAATTCTCTTTTATCATTCTCCATATGAGCAACACTTCCCATAGACAGTCTACTAAGGGTGTCTACCCCGATATTGGCCTTGCCCGGATAATACAACATACTCATGTCTTAATCCTTTAAGAATTCTAACCACCTTTTCTAATGAAGATTTAGCTCCCTTTTAGTAAATACATAGTGCAAGATTTTGTGGTCCGTTAATACATCATCATGCACTCTATAAAGATAGTGCCTCTAGATTTTCAACGCAAATACAAGAATAACTAGCTTAAGATCGTGGGTAAGGTAGTTGTTTTTATAAGGATTAAGCTATAGGCTATAACCTTACCTCTATGCATCAAAATACAACTAAGACTAACTCTAGAAGCATCACAATAAATAATGAATCCATTTGTACCATCGGGTAGCACTAAAATTAGGGCTAAAGTGAGTCGAGTCCTCAACTCCTGAAAACTCTTCTCACAAGAATCTGACCATTGAAACTTAAATTTTTTCAAGGTCAATCTAGACATGGGGGATGCAATATACGAAAACCCTTCAACAAAGCATCTATAATAGCCAGCTAAACCTAAGAAACTCCTAATGTATGATGGAGAGATAGGTCTAGGCCAGTTTCTTACTGCTTTTGTCTTTTGGTGATCGACTCTAATGCTATAACTGGAAATAATATGGATGAGAAAAGCTACCGATCTTAACAAAAATTCACACTTGCTAAATTTGACGAATAACTGGTGATCTCTAAGAGTTTAAAACACAATTCTAAGATGGTCTGCATGGTCATCCTCACTACGAGCATAGATAA
Source organism: Capsicum annuum (assembly GCF_002878395.1). Taxonomy (NCBI): domain Eukaryota; kingdom Viridiplantae; phylum Streptophyta; class Magnoliopsida; order Solanales; family Solanaceae; genus Capsicum; species Capsicum annuum. Next base: position 123,678,730 of record NC_061118.1, read on the forward strand.
GAATATCGTCATAAATAATATGACAAACATGTTCAAATACTATTTGAACACTCTATTCATCAAGTTCATGAAGACTGATAGGGCATAGATGAGTGACCCTAAAACTTTGAATGATTTCCCCCTCCAGACCCTGTCTGGCCATAGTTAAATTGCCTGGTTCTAGCCTTTCTATTTCCCCTCTCTCTTTTCTTTAAATTTTCTACCTCAATATGTTGAGCATAGATTATTAGCCTAGCAGGATCCATATCTCTAATAAGTATGGCAGTCCCATACTCCTTGACTACCAAACTAGATACTCAAGTAACAAACTTACTCATACCTAACCTAGGGCCAACCATCATGTCAGGGGCCTACCTAGACCACTGATTGAACTTAAGGCATTATTCCTTCAATATCATTGAGCCGTGCCTCAGGTTCATGAACTCCTCTGCCTTATATTATCTTAACTCACGTGAAAAGAACCTATCTAGAAATGCATCTAGAAATATCTGCCAACTTATAACAGCTGTATTCTCATATCTACCATTCTTCCATATTACCACCCAATCATATGCCACATCCTTGAGCTTATAGGATGCTAATTCTACACTTCCCTCCTTAGTTATATGCATAATTTGGGTGATCTTTCTCACCTCATCTAAGTAAAACTATGGCTCCTCACCTAGTTTTGACCCAAAGAGCTTAGGCGGATTTATTCTTATGAAGTCACGAATTCTGGCTGTAGCTAAATCACCATTCTACTGAAGTGGGACTCCAACCTGATGGTTTCCCTAAACATTGGCAGTCACAGCGTGGGCCAACGCCTGAAAGGCAACCCAAAATTTAGTATGGGACACATTGTCATTTTGAGGGTCAGTAGCTGGGGTGGCTGGTTATCAATTCTGCATGCATTAGCTCAGAGAAGAGGCATATTAAACTATTATGAAAGAGAATGAGTTAAAAGCAGATAGAGACACTATAAGCACAACAGATCATGAAACAAAAAGATAGTTTCCTATAACATCCCATAGCGTCTTGCTCATAAATGTTGCTCGCTTCATACCCATGATCAAGACTCAATGTAACGTGGCTTGTCTGACTATATAGGACTCTTATAACCTTAGGATCTAATACAAAGTTTGTAACGTACCAAAAAGGGTTCTAAGATATCACATGGTGCTTAAGACTACGAGTAGTCTCAAGCTAACCCTTTAAGCCTTCTACTAAAGTTGTAACTTATAATATAAGAATCTAAGCATGCAAAATAATACTAAAATACTTAATACTTTCTGAACTAATCTAGAATTAACTGAACATAATATCTAAAAGTATTTAACTAGGAAATCTAAATGACCGACACTACAAGTATGAAATATATCTAATAGTCGAACATGCCTCTGACACTACTAACTAGAGAGTCACTGGCACAGACCCCCAACTGACTCAAACTAACTGAAAATAACTAAATAAGCTACTCTGAAAAGCTAGAAATTTGATTAACTGGGTTCCCAAACTATGGGGATTCACAAACTATTGGGATGTACATAGAGATACTCACAGTAATCACACTACTAGAAATGAGAACCTGAACCTACATTGTCAAACAATGTAGCACATACACATATATATGGATCAGTACTTTTAGAATGTACTGAGCATATGGGGGTAAATGCAAAAGTACAACAATGATGGAATATATATATTTTTCATAAACAATGCATGATAATTATAAATGGCTAAACTTATCTTGAGTAATTAAAAGCTGAAATCATAAATCATGAATTTCAAAATATACTATATGAATACTATGAGCCACCCTACTTAATTCTAAATCTGTGCTTGAAATCTGTTTCCAAATCATGAATGCTAAGTGTAGGATGGACTCACTTTTATCATATGAAAACTAAAATTTGAAATTCTGTAAGTAATGTCTTAAGTAGGACTATATCTGAGTAACTTTGTAAGCCTTTAAACTTAGTTTCTAAAAGCTATTTTGTTATCGTATTTTAGGACTTAGGTTTAAGGAGGTTCTTCTAACCAACATACACTATGTGAGCTATCATAATGTCTAATGTCTAGTTCTCGTATGGGAAAACCTTATGTTAGGAAGAGGTGTCATACTATTTCTAAGGAGTATAACCTAAGCTAAGTGATCACAATCTGAATATGTCATCCGTAGACATGGGAATCATCTGAATCTGTACCTACATTAGGTCATAGTTCTTGGGCATGTGAACTAGGACTCATACCAAAATCAGTGCTAACTACTACTCCCTTTAATTTATATGCTCATTCTGTAGGAAATCCACTTTAAGACTAACATAAAGGTTTACAATGATAACCAGCTATGCATCTCTTTACTTTAAACTATAATAAAACTAACTGTGTGGACTCCATATCTTAGTTGAGGATCAAAAGATCAAATCTTGTTCAAAATCTTAATATATACTAGTCTTAGATTGCTTAATAGCATAATCTTCTTGAAATATCAATACTTATACTTAGGGATTAAAACCCATGCTTTAAACTCATATCAAATCATCACAAAGTTCATACTCAATAATAAAATCTTGAAATTCTTGAATAATTCTAGTCAAGATAATGAAATTCAATTCTCAATCCATAAAATCATGCCAAACACATAAAGATATGAAGGAAAACACACAACCCAACATTTAAATCACTTGTAACGTCAACATTTTTGAACAATGATAATTGGGTATGAACCCTAAATTTAAATTCATATAATTTCATGTAAAATTCAACTCTAAAACTATTTTTGGGCACAAGGATAAAAGGAGTATCCTTGTTCATGACCCTACATACCTTATTCGATTATTTGAATATAAAATCTTGAACTTTGAATTCCTAACAATGTTCTTAAAGCTTTTTATTGAAGTTCTTGAACCCAAAAACTTGAATTCTTGGTTATCTTTAAAAAGGAATGGTGAAACTTTCAATTTCTTGGACTTAAAATTGAAGTTCTAGGGCTTTCTTGGAGAGGAAATTAGTGAATAAGGAGCGTAATAAGCTCAGAATAGGGTTAAATCCTTCGTTTTCAAGAATTAGGGCATGAGTAATTAACTTAAATGCCCTTTTAAAATTTAAAATTGCGACTGGAGTCCCAATTTTACACCTTGGCATGACATGGTGCTATCGCATTGTGTTATTAGAAATGGACGAGTGTGAATTTGCACTTCATTGTGATGCAGCGCTATGACGTTGCATCTTTTGAAATGGACAAGTGTGAATTTGCACTTCACCGCGATGTGGTGCTGTCACATTATATCACTGGAAATAGATGAGTGCAAATTTGCACTTCACCATAATGTGGTGCTATACCATTGTGTCACCAGAAATAGACGAGTGCAAATTTTCACTGACCATGATGCGTTACCTATTCCACTCTAATTTATGAAGCTACTGCCTCAGATAAAAAATGCTTAACTTCTCACCTGGGTATCAGGTTAAGGAAAAATTGGTATTGTTGGAAAGCTGACTAAATTATCTACAATTTGGTGAGTCTTGAGCTGTAAAATTCTACATGCATCAAGAGTTATACAGTTTCAAATTTGATCCTTGTAGAATCGAACACCAAACTTTGGATAAATCTAAGGTTCTTGGCTCAACTTGGCTCTAAGTGATTTCTATGAACATTCTTCACCTAATAAACACTTCACACACTAGGAGCTGAACTAAATTTTGAAAATTATGGGGTATTACATTAAGTTTTTTGTATTGACTTGATTCACCAAATCATGGAGAAGGTAAAAGTGATTAGAAAAAGATTTAAAACTGCTTAGAGTCGCCAAAATTTTTATACTGATGTGAGGCAAAGGGAGTAGGAGTTTGAGGTTAGTTATTGGGTGTTATTAAATGTCTTTCTTATAAAAAAGTCTGGAGGTTTGGGAAGAAGGGGAAGCTCAGTACTAGTTATGTTGGTCCATACCAGATTTTGAGAAGAGTTGGGAATGTTGCTTATGAGTTGGATTTACCTACGAGCTTATGCTTTATTCACTCTATTTTCCATGTGTTGATGTTTAAGAAATATGTGGGAGATCATTCTTTGATTGTTCCTATGGAGAATGTTGGTGTTTTGGATTCCTTGGCATATGAGAAAGTACTAGTAAAGATAATAGATAGGCAAGATCGTAGGTTGAGAACCAAGGATGTAGCTTTGGTAAAGATACTTTGGACGAATCAAAAGATGGAAGAAGCTACATGAAAATTTAAAGATGATATGAGGGCCAAGTATCCATTCTTGTTCCCAACTTTTGATGTAAATGCTTGAGGTATGAGTCTTGCTTCCCTCTTGTTTCACTTTGAATTTGTCCTTGAATTCTTGTTACAATCTATCTTGTATTATACTAAGGAATCCCCTAACTTCTCATTTGGAGATGAATGATCCTAACCGAGGGGGGGGGGGGGGGGAGGGGGGAAGGGGAGGGATAATGTAATACCCCAGGTTTTGGACTCTAAAACTTTTGGATTTTTGTCAACACTTCTTGGACTTGACTCAGGTGACGAGTCATTATCACTCATCATGAGTTGTAGGGTGAGACTCATGGTCTCACTAGTGAGATGTCCCCAGGTTTCTTATGACTCCTTTCATCATGGGATTTTTGGTCTTTTTCCTATCTTTACGAATTACCCATGACTTAAAAACACTTCTAGGGTCCCCTTATCATTATTTAATCAAATAAAATACACTCCTCTCATCTTAAACTCCCCACTAAAGATAAAGCTAGGGGTTTGAGGGATTAAACATCTAGGCTCTAATTTGTGGTTTCTCTCTAAATTCTTTGGTGTTTCATGCATGTCTCTCATCCCTAACTTTATTTTATGTAAAAACATATGTTTAATCATTGTTCATTTGAATTAAATTATTGGGTTTAAAATTTGGGTTGAGGGCTTTTAATTTTACTATTTGAATATATCATTAATGTTTGATAAGTGTTTTTTAGAATGGAATGGGTGCACTTTTATGGGATCTTGTAATGGGGAACATGGTTTTTCGTAATTTGTTAGATTTTGACTTAATGATGGTAGTGACCTCAACCAACCTTTCATGATATTGGTTTTAAATATGGATTTTGCAAAATCTCACTCAATTTTGAAATAATTGCATTATATTAACGGAGAAATAGATAAAAACTTATTTTAAAGGCCTTGGTGGCCATGGTTTGGATTTGAAAATGGAACTTAGGAGTCAAATTGGTTAATTGGATTATAATGTCTTAATTGGATTATCTTGAAAGAATAATTGGTATGACCATACCAAATGGTAAATGCCTTAATAAATGACTCCTGGGTTGACGGTTAGGATTATGTGCAAATGTTTTAATTTGGGCTTAAAGGGGGTTGTGTAGTTCACCATTAAAGTGGAGGTCCCAAGGGGACCAATACTAGAACCACATTTACCGATTTGGGGGACTTTATGTTTGTTTGGATAGTTCACACATTATATATTTTAGGATTGTTGGAGACTTAGTGTCTCTGTCCCTCCTTTGGATTTCCTCAATTCATGTATCTAAAATGCGTTGAGGCCCTTTCAGTAGGGAGAGATAAACCCATATAACCAGTGGGTCCCTTTAGGACAGATAGAGCTACACAATCTATGTTAATGAATTTAAACTCTTATTTTCATGGCCCTTAACCCTATCTTGACATTCTATATATATGTATGTATGAATATATGCATGTGGTTTGACTGGTTTTGTACATGGCATTATTTTATCACTTACCCTAGTTACATGCCATTTCTTATCCCACTGACCATCCCTGGACGCTGCATTATTTCATGATGTAAGGTCTTAGGGTTCTTTTGTTACTCCTGTGCAATGTTAGGTGGTGCAAATATCGATTGAGTTGATGTGAAGTGGTGAGCCTCCATTATTCGAAAAGCTTTACCATTTTATTAGGTTTATTTTTAGATTTTGGGAATTGTGACTTTTCTTGTCATGGTTGGGGGCATATCCTGACCTAGTTTGGTACTCTGGTTTAGAGTTTTTGTGGACAAATATTAGTTGGATGTTTGTTTTAAATTCTTAAACTATCTTTGTTTTATCTATTCATCTTATTATTTTGTCTGGTTATCTTCTGCTTTATCTCGATTATGGTCTTTTGGTTAGGTTAAGGGGGTAGTATCTATCTCTCGACGGGCTTGAGATACCTATCACGACTAGGCCCTAGTTAGAATCTTGACATTATCTGAAGAAATTTTTGCTAGCGTATAATCCCTTTATCTTTGTGCCATTGGGGATTTTTAGGTGCTGAATGTTAAGTTCCCACCAAAATATGGGTTCTTTTATTATCTTTAAACTTAGAGTCCTAAGTCTCAGAGTAGGTTCCCTTTTTTTGTCTCATTCTCTTGATGATTTGGCCTATTACCCAATCATAAAATGTTAGGTTTTCTTTCCAACCAGTAAGATACCCCTAGTTTGTGGAAAAAATCTTTACTCATGCTTTACTTTAGCTGTGTATGTTTCATGGACTTTCTAGAGTATTTAAGTGGGGTATAAACCTTCACATTAGTTGCAAGTAACTCATATATCTGAGAAAAAATTTTATTCATCCTTTAAAAAGTTCGAGTGTGGGGCCATACCTGTGTCATATAACTCTCTTACAAATTTTTAGAAAAAATAAAAATAATTCCATTTTTTACCTCATTAAATATTTTTCAAGTTAAAACCCATTGTAGAGTAGGGACATGTGTTAGAAGAGTATAGCTAGTAGTCATATCAGGTCATTGGCAATACTTGCTCCTTTGAATCATTTGAGTTTGGGGAATCCTTGTTTTCCTGATCTCCTTCTTTCCCCAGTGTGTGTCTCGATATGGTTTTTGGGATTAATTTAAATTAGTTCCTTACACGTGTGGAGTTTTTTCTAGGGAAAGCCTCATTGGGTAAATGACAAACCAAATGTAGTAAAATTTAGCCCTTTAATGATATAAACATTCCCCAAGTTCTTGGGGTCAACTCCCTTTCCCAAGAATACTTTTCAACCAGAAATATCACGATAAAGAACAAAAGATTTTATATTAGTCCATGTCGTTCCTAGGTTGGCATTGTTTCACCTCTTCTAGTGACTTGAAGACTTACTTTTTGTATTTACTAACCCTTGACAGAGCATGGTGACACCACCTTACTTCTATGGCCTAGTCCTGTTGTGTATGTTTTGGTATTGGCTATTGGTTTTTGACATAATAAAGAAATCATTTGCATAAATCCCAGCTTGAGTTCTTTCATACATGATTCATTGCCAACCCCTGGTTTTTGACTTAGTTGAGAGCATATCTCTATGAAACCCTATTCGAGACCCCTTACCTAGTTTGATATGATGACACTTTAGTTTATTCCCTTGATTTATTCATATATATATATATATATATATATATATATATATATATATATGATATTTTAAGCTTTTACACAGTGGCTATAGGTAATTTTTGAGTTATTGGAATTGTCGGTTTGGTTATCAAATATTTTATTTGGGTTTTAGGCCCATTTCATTATTTAGGAGCTTCTTCTATTAAGACATTGATCTCGAAACAAAACTGCTAGTAAACAACCTCAAATGGGAATTAAAGCAACACCATCAGCTCCAAAACATTGATTTAAGGCTAAGGGGACCCTTGGTTTGGGACCTGAGGCTTCTGGACTCATTTTGGGCAATTGGGTGGATTTTGGTTAAAACAGGATTTTGGTTGTGGGACCAATATTTGATCAAAATAACCTCAAATGAAAAATTTGATGGGGCCGTTGATTTTGAAATGTCAATTTTTGGTTAGTAGGATTGTTAGGTTGGGCTTGAGCCTTTATATTTCATTTTAAGTGTAAAATTACCGGGAAGGGATCTTGGGGGTTAATTTATTATAAATAATCTTTTTTCTAAATTTGACAGTTCTATTGGATCCAGAATGTGTTTTACAATTAATTTTCACTATTAGTTCATGTTCGTAGGATTTTGGATGAGTTTCGAGGGTCAAAACAAGTTTTGAAGGTTTTGGTGTTGGTGTGACTGCTTTAGCATCTGTTGAATGTTTGGACAATAGCTAAAGCGACCATTTGATAGTTTAAGCAGTATTTTTACCCTCTGATCATACTACTTTTAGTAGTCAAAGTGCTGCTTTATTGGCCATCACTGAGTATAAGACCAAACCCGAGCCCATTTCATATTTTTGACATTTTGGGAGCTGGAAAGCTTTGATTTTATTGATTCTCAACGTAGTTTTCTTGATAATCATTTTTGATGTGATTATAACTTCATATTTCTCATTTTCCAAGATTACCCATTTTGTTTTTCATAAATTTTGACTAAAATTGTGACTCAAAACTCTTTTTTTTGCTACCGTTAGAGTTTGGAGTGGAGGAAATTGTGCAAAATCATCCATTAAGGATAACGTAACATAATTCAACACTACTTGCTCATTTTCAATGTTTTCCCCATAAAATTTTGCTCTTGTCCGTGTAAATTTTTACAATATTAGTTTTTAAATTTTCTAACTTTGTAGGCTAATTTGAGTCTCGACCAAGCTCGTTTGTGATCAAATTTTGAGCATGCATTCCTTTTCCTTTTAGGTACCTCATGACAAATTCAATTTGGGAATTCCATTAGTGGGCCTTACAAGTCCATTATTTACCTAATTTTGAGCGCAGATTTTTATATAACAATATGGGTATCATTTTACTCCTATTAATATATTGATGATTGTTTTGATAGTGAGACATCATTTTTTGGGATCGAGGAGCAAAGGGTAGTGATTTGTGTATAGTTCAAGCATTGCAGTTCAGTATCAAGGTAGGATTTAATCTACTTTTCTTTATAAAATGATGTGTAGTATAGATTGCATACTAGATGTGTATGATAAGAAATGTTTATGATTAAAATATAATGACATAGCCTATTTAGGGAATTTTCAGTACAAGTGTGACTCGACCCTTGAGACAAAATACTTATTATGACTATTGAATCCTATCACCTCAGATTATAGGCATGTGATCATAGTTGAAGCTTTTATAGTTTAAGATAAGGACCCTTTAGTATAAGCTTTCCTGTTTGACTGAGTGAATTGGATTATAGCTTTCCAAATTATAGTACTACTCCCATGCTAGTTATATGCAATTGGCTCAACGCCGTGGTTACTATACTAGTTAGACTCCATGTGAGTATTTTATCCTTATAAGGGACGTGATTTTAGTTTGTAGACACTTAGACACTTATAATTCTATTGTTTAGATACTAGTAATGGAATGCATAGATTATGGTACATTCATGCTCACTTAGTGATATGATTCCAACCAAATCATGATTTTACTATTGTTTTCTAAAAAATAATTTATTTCCACTCTTCACTTTTGAAACAGATTCTTCTATAACTGGAATCGTAAAACCTTCATTGATGAATAATGAGATTTTGGAACTAAAAATATGGTTTAATAAATTATACCGATAGTGATTCTGGTCCGTGGTTTACCCACTCTTCTACCACTACTATTTACTTTGAGCAAGAGAGATTTACACCCTTTATACTCTATGATACTGATTTTGTCTTAGAGTTGATTTTGGATGATGGATTTACAGACTTACACACTTTAGTCATACTTCGAGTTTGTGCACTCATTATTTATTTATCTATATGTATATCTATATCTATCTATCTATCTATCTATCTATCTAGTTTTCTCTCTTTCTCTCTCTCTCTCTCTCTATATATATGTATATATATATATATGTATATTTGGTACTAGACGGAGTAGATTGATGATGATGATTATTTGAAATCTTGGATCGGGACAAGGTAAGTGTATACATATATTTCCAAATCCCCTAGGGGTCCCTTCTCCGGTGATCAATCGTGTCGGATAAGAGAGGTCTACATAGGTCTTTTCTTTGTAAGTTATTTAATTGGAGGAGGTGTATACACTTGGTATGTTGTGGCACTTGGATCAGTTATGGTACTATGGATTTACTTTGCATTCATTCATTCATTCATATGAATAGCCTTATGGGGGGTTGCATAGGTATAGGCTATGATTACTTTTTATTGAGTGTTGATAGAACATTTCAAGTTTATGGGGCCATATTAGGTATTATTTATTCGGACTCGCTAGCTACTTTATTGTTGTTGTTGTTATAGTTAGTTCATGACAGATTTATTATGGGCTGACATTGATGTTAGAGGTATGTTTCTTATTCCTTGCCCTTTTAATGATAAATAATATTATGGATAATTATCTCATAGTTGGAAATTATGCTTAGACACCTTTATCATGCTAATATTATCTTTCCTACATGGTTAGGATTCACTAGAGAGGTTAGGTTGGCTACCTTAGGTTACTACCTTTGAGTTAGTCTTGTGTACCTATATTTATATACATATATCTAGTAATGGTCTCACTGTATATCCTTCTCTTTCCTTGTTTATTCATATGTTATGAATTCTTTGACCTTGTACACTACTATATATCCATCTTCAACTCTTTATTTCTATATTGGCTACTAATATACAATATAGTCTTTAGTTCCTGAGTACTCTAGAATATTGTAGTTTATCCTTACTATCTCTTTAGCTTTGTTATGTTAGCTTCCTTGATAGTTTCCTGTAGTTTATATTTTTTCTTTGCATGTTATTTATACTTTCATTACTTTGGGTCTCAACCGATAATTTTCAATTAAGTACTACTTATTTTGTACTCATACTACACTAATACAGCTTGTAGATCATAATACGAGTTCTCACCGTTGGGTTATGCATCGTGTAGGGCAGCTATGTATCAGAGATTTGGGGTGAGTTCTTGACTTTCGAAGCATTAATACATTCCCTATTATGGATTAGACTGATCTCTATGGTTTATTCAAAGATGGGTCATACATGTATTTTTATTTAGTCCTTGACTTTGTTCTCTTATTTTAATAGAAGCCCTTGTACTTCACTAGGTCTTGGGTTCATTTATTTCTCTTGATCGTACCTACTGGTAGATTATAATAGGGTCCACCATGACCTGAGAAATTGAGTCGTGACATTTGAGTTGCTCACAGACTGAACCAATGACATCTTCTCCAGCCAGAGCTTCCTTTAACAATTTCTAAACATCTATAACCCCTGCTTCCAACAAGGTGAGCTTTTTCTCCATTTCTATGACAATTTTGATGTGGGCATTCCCTTGTAGCTCTTGTATTCATCGTGCTTCAAGTTTATGTTATCTTTTATTCCACCCCTAAAAATGCCCGAACAACTAATTTAGTAATAACCCAAATCATCATACTCCTCTGGCCCCACGGTGGGTGATAACGCTCAACATACACGTTAATTTGAGTGCACGGTGATCGTCGTCAATATATTTACCCAACTTTTGAGTTGGGGTTGAATCCTCGAGGAATAATATGAGTGGTGATTAAATTAATTTAAAATGATAGTTACAAGTTAAATTCACATAAATAGTACATAAAGATAAAATAGGGGAGGTGAGTTCCTACACTAATGTTTCTTTTTGGGATTTTCTAGTATAAATTTGGGGCTACTAATAATTAGAGTTTTAATAACTATGCTTGGATATTAGGATTATGCATTACTAAGGGAGTGACATATGGGAGTTAATCCTCAACATCGATTAAGTAAGTCAAATATCGGTAGGTTTGGTTATAGATTTTGATGCTGGTCATTCAACAAAACACCAAACTTTCACACATTGATCCGTTTGAATACCTAATGGATATGTTCAACAATGAGCAACCACAACCTCAGTCAAGACATTCCTATTTCTATGATGACACCCAAGGTATAATAAATTTCATTGTCACCCTTATTTCTAAGATAGTGAGAATTTAGCAAACTACATACATAATTGTCTATCATTGCTTTTGTCTCCACATCCCTCGTTTGAGGATGGAATAGATTCCTAAACTTCACCCAAAACCCTTTATTCGAAGATAGCCTTAGGTTTTTAGATCTTGGAGCTTTCACCCATCAATCTCACTATTTGGAGTTTTCACGCATCAAATCCCAACCAAACTAGCATAGCAATAATAGAACCCATAAACATGAACTACCAAATAGATGCTAACAACAAAAACCCACACACACTTAGACCCCTATTTACACATAACCGAAGAGGGAGATTTAGCTACACATAAGATAAATAAGCATAGATATACCCATAATCTCAATGAATTAATTTGTGGTAGATCTAAGCAAATTTTACATCAAACATGGATCCTCTATAATATAAAAAATGTAAGTGATCAAATCTTTCACTTGGAAAGTCTCCAATGTATTCTTCACCCAAAATTTACACAATATTTTCTACTCCAAAAATGAAGGTTACAAAGTCTGAAGCTAAACCTAGAAAAATTTGGGGAAGGAGGAATGTGATGGAATGAATGATACATCCTATTAGGGTTTGAATCATTTTGTTCAATTTTGGATCAACACGTGTAATTATAGTCTGGCTGCGACCACGGCTACGCGACCACGATTGACTTTCGAGGTTGCGATTGATTGACCATATTGACTGACCGCGACCGCGGTAACTGAGGCTAGTTCACTGCAGGTCTTCACCTATACTTTTTCTTCTTCCTTTTGGTCATTTCAAGCTCCAATCCATATCTCTTTGTCTTTTCAACTCCAATCCCTATAAAGAGTGGATATTAGTGCATTAAATCACAATTCTGACTCATTTACTCATTTGAGACAAGGTAATAAACACTAAAACTGAGTGTGAATAAGTTTTAAAATCACCACTCATCAACACCCCCAACTTATGTATTTTCTTATCCCCAATCAACGCTACCTCTTTACCATGACCCACAATCATTTACGCCCATATTTTATGCCTTAAATACCATACCGACCTCGACTTGAGTCGCCATCACAAGTAGCTCATCAAACTTATGCTAGGCTAATTTCTTAACACCCCTCATTGTCAAATGTAATATTCCAGGCTGCATCAGACTTTAAGGAGCAATCAAACAACAAAAAGCAACACTCTGGAAGTGGCTCACATTTTGACTAAAACTAAGCCATACTCCACTTTCCTTATTATCCGAGAGGTGACAAAAATCACTCACATCAACTTGTTTACATTCCCATCTCACAAGAAAGAAAAGTTTGACACACCAAATTACCGAATAAGTAACAAAGAATTTTAAGTGCAAAATTATCCCCTCACAAAAGAAATCTCAATGCAACAAGTGTCATGCCACATGCTTGCCCCTATATTAAATCTCTACTACAAATAAAGTAAATGGTTTGAGATCTCAAAGGACTTTCTAAGCTTGTAACATATGTGTGATTTAGGGTAGAATATCATTTAGGGAACCAGGTTACACCCTACCATGAATATTTGCAACATTCCTCATTTAAACTAAGGGTCATGCTGCTTTCTTTTCTCTCATTTCTTATGCCTACTTTTCGTTTCCTTTGTTCACCACTTTTCTTTTTGTTCATTTTCTTGCAATTTTCATTCAAAACTTTCCTTTGTTGGAATTCTATCTTTTTTATTCTTTTGCTTTTAAAGCTTAGGCACACTAGGCATTTCAGTTACAACTTCGTGGCCCCAAACTCACTTCCATGGATCTTTACTAGACCTAACTTAGGCTTTTATCCTTACATTACATTTTTGAGTTCAAGGAGGCTATGGTTAAAAAGAGGGATAAAAGAATGGTTCACAGCTTGTAATGTGTTTGCCAAAGAGAGGTAAAAAGGCTCAAAGTTAGTACTAGGGATTACAATTATGCATGGGTAGGCTTTTTAGGCTAGAGTAGGTTCCAAAATCACAAAGAGGGTCTAAGGTAATTTCTCCAACCAAGTACAATCAAAATTAGTTTTGAAAGACTAATGGCACAAGTTCAAGATTACACAAGTGTACAAGAGATGAATATCAATATTCTTACCACACTTGGAATGCAAAATTCATTAAGGGAGCTCAAATGTCCATCCCGATGAAAACAATCATGGAGTATTTATAACTTATTCACAAGTAAAAAATTTGTGAAATCATAAAAAAAGAAAAGTATTTTTTTACAATATTGCTCACGTCTATGCCCTTGATTTTTTCAAAAATTTTGGATGGAGGGGGTTTCTTGATTTTCCATAGCACCATGCATAAATTGCTAACATATGGCGACGTCTACAACCAAAGCCTTTATCTCATATCTTGGATAAACTATGGGTGAGCTAACCATATGGCTACTTAGACTTTGCGAGTGGTGTACAAAGTGATCCCAATTTACAAAACAAAATGCTATGGGTACTCCGAATTACCCTGTATCTATGCCTCAAACCTAAATATAGTGCTTTACCCTTAAAACTGTAATCACTCAATCCGTCATCAAGCAAATCTAGTCAAGTATTTACAAGATCAAAATAAAGTAAATCAAAAGCATACTAAAAATAAGAGGGAAGCATGATAATCCATAAAACAAATAATATCCAAAATATTATCCCAAAACAATAATTTAAAAGAAATAGTGTCTAGCATTAGGTCATTAAAATAGCATGATTCCAGGGGAACCCCCAACTAGATAAAATACAGTGTCCCCCATTGCATGCAACTAAAGTAAAAGTAAGAAGTGTCTCCCTAAATCTGCCTCAAGAGCTGCTCTCCCTATCTGAATCTATGTTGGAACCACCAATCTTGTAAACCAACCAATTAGTAGGGGCCTCATCTTCACTATCTAGCATCGAAAAATGTAATTTCTCATTTGGCTTGAGCACCTTAAAGATTTCTTTTACTACCTTCCACGACTTCTTGAAGAACTTATCTCTCTTCTTCTCTCTTCATACCATCTTCTCATGTGATTTTTTGAGGTCCCTGTGTGCTCCTGGTAAGGCTGAGTATGATCTCTCTAGGTTGGAAATAGTGGCTCCCTATTTCTGATTCTCCTCAATGGGCTGTAGAGGGCTCTCCCAGACCCTGAAGCAATCTGGACGCTAACTCTTTGACCACCCTTATTTGACCTGAAAGAACATCGAGGGGATTTGCTGATGAGGGTTCGCGTGCTGCTGGGTCGTGCTGGGATACTTTTTGAGATTCTATTTTTCTTTTCTTATCTGGCCTGGGGAACCCTTACCTCTAAATTTGTGTGGACTGATGATGGCGCCTGAGCGTACTTATGTATCTACAGCATACTCCTTCACTTTTGCTCTTCTACAAAGTTCAGTGATAAGAGAAGGGAAAAGTAGGTGCGCACCTCCATGGGTCTGGTAAAAGCTCCATTCTGGTAAGATAATCTCTCCCACATTAATAGGGTTTCCAAAAAAAATATACAAGCCACCATTCGAGCTCTCAAGTCCGTGACGTTGGTCATATGGGTTCAAGGTGATACTCAATGCATATGATGTTTAACCAAATTCTGGCCTCTGCTTTGGAGTATTTCATTAAAATGTGTTTCTTTGTGATGGACCAAGGAACTTTTTTCCTAGGGAATAAAATTTCACCATCTAGGACCCAGGATCACATGCCCTTGCATGAAACTTCCTCAAGTTGACATTTGGGAGCCCATACACTGCATTCACCTGCTCTGCTTTGAATTCTACCTGTCTAGCTTAAATTATCATCATGGGGTTTGTGATAGAGACTACGCTGAGGTTTATGTAGAACTACACACCCATATTTTGTTGGCCTTGTAGGGTTCTAGGGTAAAGCATCTCCACCCGGTCG
Organism: Capsicum annuum; assembly: GCF_002878395.1. NCBI lineage: Eukaryota > Viridiplantae > Streptophyta > Magnoliopsida > Solanales > Solanaceae > Capsicum > Capsicum annuum. Next base: position 123,694,374 of record NC_061118.1, read on the forward strand.
CAGTGAGTCCGACATAGAATTCTGTGAGCTTTTCTTCCACCTTGTCCAGGCTGATGCCCCTCTCAAGGAGTAGCTTAGTCCTATGGAAATCATCACAATAGAGTTGGTGGCATTGTGCGGTCATAAATTTTGTATTGTTGAAGTCTTCTATATTTGGGGATGATGATCTGTGAGGAATGTAACTCAGACCAATATTAGTTTTCTCATATGAACCATATGCTAGATCAAATTGCTAAGATCATGTGGCAGTGCCATGAGGATTTCAGGGGCAGTAAAAGGATGTGAAAAAATGTTCAAAGTCTGCCATAACCTGCCCTCAGGTATGGAGATCGTGGAGTGATAACTGTGATCGCTATCATCTTGTCTGAGATTGTGGTAGCTGAGACCTAGTTTTGACAGACTCTACACAATACCTCAAACACGGTTTCACTGCAAAATTTTCCTTCAAGTAAGTAGGATAATGCTGTAAAAAGTGAATTATAAGACTAGAGTGTGTGATCCCAGCCCCAAACTTAAATAATTTGAACATTTAATTTGTAGAGGCTTTCAAGCTCACACATGGTACGCACTTCCCCTTATGTGGTTTAAAGCTTAATTCCTAGGTACTCAAGACTTCCCTACACAGTGTGTACGCTATCTATAGTAGCGAACCACATAGCATTAAAAATTTAGCAGGAATGTGATAACACAAATATCAATTCATGGTCTATATATACATTACAAGATCAAATCATGCATTTTCATTCAAATCAAATGAGTTTTGAAAACTTACCCCGTTAGTAGATGCTATTGGAATAAAAGGTTATACACTGTAAGGCCAAAAAGAGAAGATAATTTTGAGAAACTGAAGAAGGGGTAGGTGAAAAGTGAGTAGCTGGATAGTCATTTAAATTGATTTGACCACAATTAAGGTCATGCGGCTACAATATTCGCGTTGACACAAGCCTCAACTACAGTAACTGAGACCAAAAATCTGATCCCCTGCCTTTCTTGTTCAGTCCAAAAATGCCAAATTCATACTTTTCTTCTTCAAATTCGATCAAAATTTCAATGAGCACCACCATATCAAGGCTTATGCATGCATACACAAAACAAAAATTTATTATACCAATACATAATTAAAAGGATATGTACCACTTTTCATGGAATGATAGGTCGCCTCCCATCAAGCTCTTAGTTTAAAGTCTTAGCAAGACGCCCCTTCTATTTCCTTTTGTGCTTCCACTTAGAATATTTGAAAATTCGTCCCAACTTTCACTCCATATGTAATGAACGGCAGAGGGACAAAAGATTCAGATCTTCCAAGAAAAGGCGTGGAAGTGGTGAAGCAATGGAAAGCAAGTTTTGGTCCGCCATTTTGAAGATCAAATCCTTTTACCTTTCTTCGCACCAAACTTTTGTTTTAGCTTCTTGGGTAAAAGTGAGCGCATCAATAGGGCATTCCTTGGAATTTGGAAATTGAGCATCTTAGCCTTTGATGGGTGGGGTTCCATGTTCTCCCATAGAATATAAAACTCAAAAATAAAAGAGTCAAACTCCGCCTCTCGACAATCCTCCATTTGTTTAAAGGTATGGATTTAGTACTATTTCATTTATCTGGTCTTCTTCACCTTCATATGAATTGGCTGGTTGGGAAGCCATTGAGGATTCTTCACTACCAAGCTCTTCATCATAGCTTAGTTTCTCTTCTTAATACCACTCCTCTTGAGTATTGGGAAAGATAGTGATAGTTTCAAGCTTTTCTTCTTTTCCCAATAGATCTTTTTTGACACTTGTCAATTCTTTGTACATGTATTCCATATTCTCCCCCATTGCATCTACCCTATCCAAGATGGCTAGTAACCTTGGGCCATAAATTCAAGACTTAGTGCATTGCTCTTCCGATTTCTCATTATATGACCTAATAAAATAATAGAAAGAACTAGCAATTCTATTAGTATAATAGGGGGATAGGGTGTTTGGACACTCATCCCAATGTCCTTGTAGACGACCACGCATGGGGAAACCATAATCTTAATTGGATGGAGATGGTAAAATCTCTCCTTAGTGAGCATACTTACAATTTCTCCTGAAGTGTGGTCCATTACAATACGAACATGGGGGGTCACAATATGACTTCCAATTATTAAACTCATATTTATTAGAAGATGCCATCAAGAAAAGTAAAAATGAAATAAAATCTACCTATACAGAAAAATCACAAACAATTAGTTACAAGTTTGAATTCAAGCAAGTAACTAGGATTGCAGTCTAACTTAATACACCAAATTATTCCCCAGCAACAACGCCATATTTTGATCACGCTCAACTTACACGTCAATTTGAGTGCAAGGGGGTCATCATCAATATATTTACCCAACTTTGGAGTCGGGGTTGAATCCACGAGGAACAATGTGAGTGGAGATTAAATTAATTTGAAAAGATAGTTACAATTTAAATTCACACAAATTATACAAAAAGATAAAATGGGGGAGGTGAGTTCCTATACTAATGTTTCTTTTAGGGATTTTAGACTATAAATTTGGGGCTACAAATAATTAGATTTTTAACAACTATGCATGGATCTTGGGATTATGCATTACTAAGGGTGTGACATATGGGAGTTAGTCATCAACATCGATTTAGTAAGTCAAATATGGGTAGATTTGATTATAAATTTTGATGCTAGTCTTTCAACAAAACACCAAACTCTCACCCATTGATCCTTTTGAATGCCAAATGGATGTGTTCAACAATAAGAAACCACAACCTCAATAAAGGCATCCCTACTTATAGGATGACACCCAAGGCATAGTCAACCTCACTTTCACCCTTATTTCTAAGATAGTGAGAATTTAACAAAATACATGCATAATTTTCTATCATTGTTTTTGTCTCCACATACCTCTTTTGAGGATGATATAAATTCCTAAACTTCACCAAAACCTTTCTTTTGAAGATAGCCTTAGTTTTTTTTAGAGCTTTGAGCTTTCACCCATCAAACCCTTGTGGGTATTTGGAGTTTTCGCTCATCAAATCCCAACCAAACTAGCATAGCAATAATAGAACCCATAAACATGAACTACCAAATAGATGCTAACAATAACAACTCACACACACATAGACCCTTATTCACACTTAACCCCACAAGGGAGATTTAGCTACACATAAGATGAATAATCATAGATATACCTATAATCTCTATTGAATTAATTTGTCTTTGATCTAAGTGAATGTTACTTCAAACTTGGATCCTCCACAATATCAACAATGGAAGTGATCAAATCTTTCACTTGGAAAGTCCTCAATGTATTCTTAACCTAAGATTTATACAATGTTTTCTTCTCCAAAAATGGAGGCTACCAAGTCTCAAGCTAAACCTAGAAAAATTTGGGGAAGGAGGAATGCAATGGAATAAATGATACATCCTATTAGGGTTTGAATCTTTTGGTTCAAATTGGGATCAACATGTTTAACTTTAATTTTGCCCTTGGGTTGAACATTTATGCCAAGCCACGATCGCATAAGTTTAGCTGCGACCGCCGCTATGCAACTGTGATTAACTTCTGCGGTCACGATTGATCGACCATCTTGACTGACCGCGACCCCAGTAACTGAGACTAGTTCACTACAGTTCTTCAGCTATACTTTTTCTGCTCTCTTTTGATTATTTCAAGCTCCAATCCACATCTCTTTGTCTTTTCAGCTCCTACCTGCAAAAAGTGGATATTAGTGCATTAAATCACAATTATCAATTATTTACTAATTTAAGACAAGGTAATATGCACTAAAATTGAGTGCGAATGAGTGGTAAAATCACCACTCATCAGTGGGCACGAGATTGTTTACCTTAAAAATGGTATAGTTGAATTTGTGTATGAGGTTCAGAGCACCCATGTTAAATCTTACCTATTTATTTTATTTTATAAATGGATGAATTATTTGTGAAATAAGAGATAAAACATAAGAAATATAAAGTAAAATAAAGAAAATAGATAGATCTATATTAAGTATCTGATAGTGTCCTTCGATAATAAGGATGCCTTCCACAAATAAGTATATATCAATTTATATTGAAGTTATGGTATTTCATATTTGAAACATAGAAAAAAATAAGTGAGATTCCTTACTTAATTAAGATATTTGGTACATCACCTACTTAAGGCATCTGTGCCAAGTTAAAAGAGCCAAGTAGGTAAATCACCTATTTGGGCTAATAGGTTAGTTTAAGGCTAAATTAAGTGATCAATTGAGGACCATATTAACTGATAGAAAAGGAAACAACGAAAATGAGAAGAATGGAAGCCAAGGCCCAATCTATCTACGCCCACAAAAACTAATTAAAATGCCAAGTAGGTGCATCACCTAATTATAATTGTACAACCCAATTTAAGTTAAATGGTGGCTGAAAACAAAAAAGAAAAGAGTTATATAAGAGAGGATTTTAAAGTCCAAAATCTTATACAGTCTGTCATTTTTCTCTCATCAAGATATATGTCTATTTATATATTGAAATACCCACCCTAATTTTCCATTAGGGTTATAAGTGGTTAAACTTATTTCATGCAATGTAGCCAAAAAAATCACATTCTTTATTTATTGGCTTGATATATATTAAAGAGTTTTGTAAGGAGAGTGAATTGGATAGTGCTATATGTGTTAGAAAAAGAGGTGTAATCACTCTCTTATAAATATTATGTTAATAATTTTATGTTATAAACTTGGGGTCTTTCCCATATTTTTGTGTGATGCTTGTGATGATTTGCCTCTCCTATTTTGTGGATTAGGGAAGGTTATAATAATAGTATTTGAAAAAAAATAACAGACTAAGACAACAGTTAAGGTGCGACTCAAACTCTAACTATTATCTTATTTGAGAATTCTAGAGTTATTGCTTTATTGGTACTCATGGGACAAAGATTGAAATCTATGAATTCAAGAGTTTGGTTATGTTGGGATATTGGGACTATAATACTGTATTGTTTTTTTATGACGTATGGGAGGTTATGGATAGCCTTGAAAAATGATTGGGTAAAGTTACTATATGGTAAACTTATAGGGTGTGGCGACAGACCACTAAACTTAAGTATTTTTTTGAATCACTACTCATCTAATGTTGGTTATTGTTATGTATATACATATATATATATATATATATATATATATATTATTAAGCTAGGGGTGTTTCGAAAAACCTCACAAGAAGGCCAATTCATGTAAATAACCTAAGAAAATAGAATATGTGAAGAAATATCCTTAATTAGAAGGATAATGGGCTTGGTTCCTGGTTACTATTTTGATGATTTGACATGTCTCAACTTGGTTGGTTAGCTACTAATATTAACTTTATTACTTGACATTTGTTATAGATGAAGATTATAGCACTACAGGATAGGTCGACACTTCATAAGTTATTCAAATTTGGAATTGAGGTATGTAAGGCTATTTCATTCCACATTCATTGGCATGAATCTTATTCCAGTGTTACTTCCAAAAAATTTAGCTTTATAAGCAATCCTCATTATAAAAGATGCATATTAATGGTGTACTATCTATAATGTAGTTAATAATCTTCTTCTTATGGCCCATGGTGTCACAAATGTGTCAAAGTACTTCTACATATGTTAATTATCCTATACCTGTGTGTTTATACTTCCAATTACTAGTATGAATAAGGTACTCTAGACAACAAGTTTCCTGAAAATCCTCTTAAGTCAAATAAGGTTCATTAAATCAAAAATATCTAACATTACATATGCTAAGAGTGTTCATATGTTAGATATACAATTTGACCATATTCTGGCGAATTGCTGAATTGTCTATTTGGTCATATACTCCAATGTCTCATATTTTCACATGTTCCTTTTATTTTATACCACTTCCATCACGGTAGCCAACAATATTACCTTATGGATCCATTACTTGTTTAATTATTCAATTCATATGTCCCTATTTGGAATATGTATTTGTCCTAGAGTTGAATATGAATCGTGCTTTACATGTATCCTTTCATTTGGCATAGCCAACTAAGTAGTTATTAAACAGTACTTACCTCTTCATTTGAGGATTTACATGTCTCTACTTAATATTCTCATATGTTTTAATTTAAAAAGTTTAAATATTAATGGTGTAATGTAAGTCCCAAAGTATCATATTGATATTACATATGGTTTTTATGTCATGGTTACTATATCAAGTATATATTCAAATGTCTCTTACTATTAGTCTATAGTGTCAAAGCTTAATAATGTCATGACCTCCAAATTAACAATCTTAAGGATTAAAGAAATGCCTTAAAGCAAATTTATGTACTAATGGGTTACAGCTTAGGGGAAAACCCTTGCATGGATTGATCTTAATTCATGTACTTATTGATGGAATTTTAGTGGCAAAATCCTAGCATGGGCATGTCCCAATTTATGTATGTATGAGAACAACATCCTAGGGGTTAAAATGCCAAGACTGGGTTATTCTCTTCTACCACTGCTCAACTAGTTGTATCATGTTCTTTATAAATTATACAAAGCAAAGAAAAGTTCTATAAATGAGAGAATGTAATATACATGATTCCACAAGTATAAGCAAGATGGTCTCTTATCATTATCTACATACTTGTATTTGATTTTATTTGACCTTTTGTCTTAAATATGGTTACTTTATGTTGTATATACTAAATACACTATTTCATGTTGTGTCCCACATAGCGACGCAATAATTTATGTCACATGCACATGCACTACAGCGAGAAGATTTGTCACACCCCAAACCATGGTCTGGCTGTGATGGGTATCTCAAGTCTAATAAGGACCAAAGACCACGCCCTTTGCCTTGCCAAACAAAACATAACACACCTAAATTTGGCTTAATTTTGAGCATATAAAAAGATTGAAAGTAATAAGTTAGAAGATATGTAAGAGTGTCAACATCAATATCCTATCCACAGTAATATCCACAAAGCCTCTATACCAGAAAACAACCTACGTGGGGACATGACCCCGACCCTGACAAGTACAAGGTAAATATAAAGTCTTAAATTCTAATTTATGGAAGGAAAGACCAATGGAATGATTAAGTCTTTTGAAAAATGAATGCTCACCACTTAACCACAGTGTCCGATTTTGAGATCACCTATCACTGTGTAGGAATAGTAGAAGTGCCTTCAGACCCTACATTGCGTAGGGATACAACATTCGAAGATGGTTAGTGGGGTGAATACTGGCATGTAAATTAGGATAAGGGTAATATAATCTCAGTCAAAAGTTCAATAAGAAACTCACTATACATGTGCACATAAATACATGCATATAACTAATAGATAATAGGGTAGGGAACAAGGTTTCGCATGATAGTAAAATATAATCCAAGACTATGTAGCTAACTATAATAAACAGGCATCCACAGGCTATATGGGTTTAGTTCCCACTATTGAAAGGGCCCCAGCGCATGTTAGCCATACCAGCCAGAGATATCAAGGAAGACCAGGGAATGCACCAACCCCACATCAATCCTAGATACAGAATATTTCAATTGTATGAACCATGCACACAGTTAGCAAGAGCAACCCTCACATCGGTAAACATGAGCTTCTAGTATAAGTCATTCGAGACCCACATCTTCACGTCTTAGCTACATATCACCTATTAAGACTAATTAAAACAAGTTTCACATAACCATTCATTAGCTAAGGAATCATACATTAAGGAATACATCAATATCATCATACCATTTGGCTTTCAAACTCATAATTATACCGCTACAATTTCATTAACTATAGGGAATGCCTCAACCCCTTTTGTTTAAAAAAACAAAACATAACCAACAAAGGTTTAAAATCCATGTTTATTGTTAAACCAATTATTCAATGCAATAGAATAGGTGACTAAGTCAAACCAAGTGACAATTCCATAATTCAGGCCATTTACACAAGTGGGTCGATGGAATACTATTGTTCAAAACCAATTTCCAAGTTCAAAACATCAAATTAGGGAATTACCTCGACCCCTATTCAAATTGCCACTCCCATGGACCCATTAGTTCAAAAACATTCAATTTAAAGCATGAACAACTTATGAAGACCATAGGAAAACAATTCAATGATCAACCATTCCAAAACCCTCAACCTATATAAAAAACCATATTCAAATGCATGCAATTAAACCATTTAAAACATATTCTTTTCATAAAATAAGATTTGGGGAAGAGTAACATGCCTGAGATATCAAGATTTATGGAGAGAAATCAACCCTAGGATGTTCTAGATGCCAACTTCTTAAAACCCTAGCTTTGTCTTTAAATGGAGAATTTGAGAGACTGAAGAGTGTATTTGATTTGATAAAAGCTGAGAAATAACAAACTTTAGTTGCTTTATGGACGTGGGTTCTAAGTAGGGGAAGAAGGTATATGAAAAAATTGCCCTTAATTAAAAGATGAAAAATTGGATGCCAAGTCCTTAGGGGAAACCTTACGACTCATATTGTTACCTTATGACTCATGATATCCAGTTGTAATTGGGAAAATATCCATGGAAACAAGCACTGGTCTGACTATGAGTCACACCCTATGGCTCAATATGTTTAACCTTAGTCAAGGCAGAATCATTTGGGCGCTACACTGGTTAGGCTATGAATAAAATTGATATGACTCGTAGTGAGTCTTGACAGCTCATATAGTCTTAATTATGATCAGAACAAAAACTTGGCAAAACACACGAGTTGGGATATGATTAGGGTCCTACGACTTGTATAAACACCTTATGACTCGTAAGGAGAGTCCTAGTTTGGGCAGTAAGATCAAAGGTCCAGGAATTTTCTAGGGCTAAAATATGGGTTGTTAAATTCTCCTCCTTAGGATCAATTGCCACCGAATGATGAGACAAGGCATCCATTAGTATGATTTAACACGGAATGCAACCACACTCACCTTTAAGCAAAACAGAAAATAAAGATATTAAGAAATACGCATAACTTTAGCACGATTATCCCAAGAAGAAAACAAGATTGGATATTTGGACTTCATGTCCTCTACAGCTTCCCAGGTAGCTTTTTCAACCTTATGGTTCCTCCATAGAACTTTTGCCGAAGCCACATCCTTAGCTCTTAAATGACGGACTTGCCTATCAAAAATCACAATTTGGACTTCATCATATGACAAGAAATCCAAAATACCAACGCTCTCTAAAGGAAAAACCAAGGAAGGATCACCCAAGAACTTCTTAAACATTAAAATATGAAACACTGAATGAATGGAATCCAAACTTGAAGGCAAATACATTTCTTAAGCCACATGGCCCCCTCATCTCAAAATATGATACAGACCCACAAAACGAGGACTGAGCTTCCCCTTCTTTCCAAACTACATCACTCCCTTAATGGGATACACCTTCAAGAATACTAAATCATCCATATTAAACACCAAATCCCTACACTTTACATCCGTATAGGACTTTTGGTGACTTTGGGCGGCCTTAAGTTTATCACGAATCACCTTCACCTTTTTCATGGCTTGGTGAACAAAGTTGGGACTGAATAACCTATTCTTACCAACCTCAAACCACCCAATAAGGGACCTACACCTCCTACCATAAAGGGCTTTGAAAGGGTCTATCCCAATACTAGAGTGAAAACTATTATTATACATAAACTCTATAAGAGGCAAATAATTCACCCAACTATCACCAAAATAAAATGCACAAGACCTTAGCATATCTTCCAAAGTCTAAATCATTCTCTCAGCTTTACCATCCTTTTAAGGATGAAAAGTGGTGCTAAGGTTCACCTTAGTCCCCAAACCTCTAAAAGAACACAAAAAATAAGATAAGAACTGTGTATCGTGATCAGATATATTAGAGATAGGGGTACTATGCAACTTGACAATCTTCTAAAGGAAGAGCTTCGTATAATTCCCTATAGAATAAGTAGTCTTTTCTGGCAATAAGTAAGTGGACTTAGTTATCCTATCAATGATAACCCAAATCAAATCAAACTGATTTTGAGATCGCGGAAGATCGGTAAAAAAATCCACATTGATCACTTCCTACTTCCACACAGTCAACTTAATCTCTTAAGACAAACCACCAGGCCACAAGTGCTCCACCTTCACTTTCTGACACACCATATACTTTCCCATAAAATTTGCCACATCTTGCTTCATGTTATTCCACTAATGGATCTCTTTCAAATTATGGTACATCTTTGTCGATCTTGGATAACTAGTGCACCTCGAATCATGATCCTCAAATATGATCTTCTATCGCAGGCCAACAACATTGAGAACACATAATCTACCTTTGTACCTCAAGATATCATCACACCAATCTCCAAGCCATAAACTTATAGTGACCCACATCATCTTTTATTCTCATCAAAATAGGATTTGAAAGCCATAACCTTAACTTATTTCCACTTTGTAGGAGCTATTCAATAGGGAGGGATATAAATAGGATGAGTGTCCAAAAGAAGATCAATCCCAAAATCAATTTACCTATCAGGAGGGACACCAGGAAGATCATCAGGAAACACTCTAGGAAACTCACAGATCACAGGGACAGATGAAAAAGAAGGACCCTAAAAATTAGAATCTCTAACCCAAACCAAGTGACAAATGTACCCTTTGGAAATCAATATTCGGGTTCTAAGATAAAATGTGGACCTTTCCTTTGGAACTAGGGAACTCCCTTCCTACTCAATCACCGATTCACTTGGTAATTGGAAATTGAACCTTTGGGACCTACAATAACGAGACACATAGCACAAATGGAGCCAATCCATCCCCAAGATAACATCAAAATTTAACATCTTCAACTTTATCAAATCCTCCAATTTCTTCCTATCACAAATAGATACCTCACAACCCATATAGACTCTTCTAGACATAATAAAGTCACCCACTAGAGTAGACACAAAAAAAGGGGTAAGAAATACACTTGGGACCATAACCAAAGTGAATAGCCATATAAGGGATCTCATAAGAAAGGGTAGACCCCGGATTAAGCAGACAATATACATTATGAGAGAAAAGTTTTAGCATACGTATAACTACATCAGTAGATGACTCAGAATCCTAACGAGTAGCAAGAGCATATAGATGATTCCCACCAGTGCTGGTACCAAAAGTGGCACCCTTTGGTGTAAGAGCTGAAGAAACAATAATTGGGACCTTATTAGTCTCAGTAACAATGTCATATGAAGGACAGTTCCTTTGAATATGGCTGGAATGGCCATACCTAAAACACTTATTTCTACCCTCATCACAAAAGCCATGATGCAACTATCTACAAAATTTGCAAGAAGGATAGGATGGAGCTGACCGGGCTCTACTATCTTGAGATTGGGCACCTTGTGCCTTAAACCCACTATTTCTTTAAAAGCAGTGATCACTGGACAACTTAGGATATAGAGAACTAGCCATAGAATAAGAACCAATACTTTACCATTTCTTGTTAAAGCACTGCCTGCCATCTCTACCACTATTTTTCTATCCTCCAACCTACTCAGAATACCTAGATCTCTTACTTTGCCTCTCCCTTATATCGACTTATTTCTTCTTTTTATCCTCAACCTACTGCATATAAACCACAATCCTAGAGATATCCATGTCATTAACCAGCAAGGCATCCTTGCATTACAACACCAAGTTTTGAGACAAGCCTAAAAAAATTTCCTTATCTTAGCCCTCATGCTATATACTAGCTCGGGAGCATAAAGGGATAACAGGTGTTTTTCAAGGCATAAATTTTCATAGTTATCCTACAATATTTTATATTCACAAACTCCTCATCTTTCACCTCTCTAGATTTCTGAGGAAAAAAGCTATCAAGAAAAATGCCAGAGTAATCATCCCGTAATGCCAACTCTATATCTGACCCCTAGAATGATCCATGTCCTCATACTACTGATATACTACCTCCGTTAGCTGGTATGCAACCGAATCCACACACTTAGAGTCAAAAATATGCATCTCATTTGAATGTCGATGTGTATACTCAACTATTGTTTTAATTAAGCATTCACCCCCACTTACTTAGTACATTCCAGGGGTACTGACCCACATATATGTCTATGTGCTACATTGTCTAATAATGTAGGTTCTAGCATTTATTTTCAATCACAAGATTGACCAAGGGCATCATTACCCACATCCTGACATTTGGTGAGTCCTCATACTCTGAGGAACAAGTCTATCAGACTTTTTTTCATTGTTGAAACTATTTTCGTTGTGTAATTTCTACTAATGTTCAGGTCACTATGGGTCTATCCGGGTTGCTCTCTAGTCTGTAATAGAGTCTTGTCAAACTATTTAATTTTTTAAGTTCAAGGAGTTGTTTAAGGATTTCTAAGGTAAGAACTTTTATTAAGATATTCCCTTGTTTAACTTTAAGCTTCTATTTATATTAGTTCACTTTTCTGATGAGTTTAAAGATAAGTAGGCTTAATGGGTTAGCTTTGGACTATTCATAGTCTTGAGCATCGTGTGATGTCTAGGGTGAAATTTTAAGTCGTTAGAAACTTGGCATCAAAGCCTAAGGTTTTGAAAAATTAGAGGTAGTTAGACAAGTTGCGTTATATAGAGTCTTTATCATGGATGTGAATCACACCACATTTATTAGCAAGATGTGACATACCAATTTAGGAATCATCATTTCTTTTATGATATATCATGCTTACTATTGTATCTATCATCCTTAACTTATGCTTTCACATGACAGAATATGCCTCTTTGCCAAGCCGATGAACATAAAAATGGTGATCAACCACCCTTGCACGCTGACCCTCTGAATGAGAATGCATCTCATGCTGAATTTTAGGCTACCTTTTAAGCGTTGGCCCAAGCTGTGAATACCAATGTTTAGGGCAGACAATAGGCAGTGGTTCCACTTCAGCAAAATAGTAATTTAGCTGCAACCAAGATTTTGGATTTTATGAGAATGAATCCACCTAAGTCCATGGGTCAAAGGTGGATGAGAATCCTCAACTCTTTATTAATGAGGTGACAAAGATTTCTCAGATTATGCATGTTTCTAAAGAGGCGAGTGTATAGTTTGCATCCTATAGGCTAAAATATATTTCTTATGATTGGATTGTTATGTGGAAGAAAGGTAGGGATGAGAATGCAGGTTCTATGAGTTGGCAAGTATTTAAGAATGCTTTTCTAGATAGGTTCTTCTCGCACTAGATGAGGGAGGCTAAGGTGGAGGAGTTCATGAACATGAGGTAGGGGTTTATGAAAGTAAAAAAGTTATGCCTCCAGTTCTCTCAATTGTCTAAGTATGCTCCTGAGTTGTTATTTGACTTTAGAGCTCGTATGAGTAAGTTTGTTACTAGGGTGTATGATTTAGTAGTTATAGAGTGTAGGACTGACATGCCGACTGGGGATGTGGATATTTCTCGATTGATGACTCATTCTAAATAGATTAAGGTTGGAAAGTTGAAGGAAAAAGAGAAGAGAAATAAGAGGGCTAGGATAAAAAAGTTTAAGTATAGTCAACCATGGTCTGTAGGAGGATGTCGTTTGCAATTTTAGGGCCATTCATTAGTGCCAGCTCTATCTTCAAACAATTGTCCTACAACTAGGACCAGGAAGGAGTAGTAAGGGTAGGATATCAAATTCCAAGTCTCAGAATAGTGTAGTTGGAAGGCCTAGTTACCCGATATATGCAAAGTATAGCAGGGCCCATCCTAGTGAGTGTTTGATATACAAAGAAGGTTGCTATGTTTATGGTAATTTGGGATACAGGGTCAAAGAGTGTTTGTGTGCTAAGATAGGAAGCATATATGTTCGTCCTTGAACTCAAGTTGCTAATACATCAGCTCAGCCAAGTAACCCAGTTACTCTACAGGGCGCATTATCCAATACGAGTGGCGGTTAGTGGCAAAATCTATTTTATGCTTTACTATCTTATCAGGAGAAGGAGAGTTCACCATATGTTGTCACTGGTATGCTTCGTGCTTCTCGCCTTGATGTATATGTGTTGTTAGACCTAAGATCAAATCTCTCTTATATAACTCTTTTAGTTTTTATAAATTTTAGGGTAGGCCCTAAAAATCTCTCTAAGCCTTTCTCAGTATCCACCCAGTAGGTGAGTCAACTATTATAAGATGGGTCTATAAGAAGCGTCCTATAACTATCCTCTATAAGATCATACTAGAGGATCGAATTGAGTTAGGATGGTGGATTTTGATATCATTCTACGCATATATTACCTCTATTCATACTATGCATCACTAGATTGTTGCACTCGTGTAGTGAAGTTCTAGTTTCCTAAGAAGGCAGATTTTAAGTGGAAGAGTGGTTCTGTGTTTCCCAAAGGTCATTTCATCTTTTATCTTAAGGACAAAAAGTTAATATCAAAAGGGTGCATCTATCATTTAGTCCGTGTCAAAGATACTAAGTCTAAAGCTTTAACAATTCAATCAGTCCATGTAGTTAATGAGATTCTCGAGGTTTTCCCTAAATATTTTACAGGGTACATCCATATAGAGAAATAGAATTCGGTATTGATCTTCTTCCTGAAACTTAACCCATCTCTATCCCTCCATATCATATGGGTCTAATCGAGCTTAAGAAGTTAAAAAAGCATCTTAAAGACATCTTATATAAAGGTTTCATCAGGCCCAGTGTTTCTTTTTGGGGTGCAACAGTCCTGTTTGTGTGCAATAAAAATGGTACTCTCATAATATGTATAGATTATGGACAATTAAGCAAGGTTACAATTAAGAACAAGTATCCCATTCCTAGAATCAACTATTTGTTTATCTGCTTCAGGGTGCAAAGTAGTTCTCCAAGGTTGACCTTAGATCGATATATCATTAGTTGAAAGTCTAGTAGTAGGACATTCCAAAAATATCTTTCCAAATAAGGTATGGCCATTCTGGGTTTGTGGTTATGTCATTTGGACTGACGAATACTCCTGCAGCTTTTTTGGATTTATTGAACAAGGTCTTGAAGTAGTGCATGGATATGTTTGTCATTATATTTATTGATGACATACTGGTGTATTCCAGAAGTAAGGAAGAGCTTGCAGACCATTTAATAATAGTATTGCAGACCCTCAAGGAGCGTCAATGGTATATGAAGTTTGGTAAATATAAGTTTTGGTTGGAATCCATTACCTTCTTGGGGCATATCATTTCAGGGGCTGGTATATATGTAGATTCACAAAAAGCTAATGTAGTGAAGCACTATCCTAGACCCATCACTCTATTCGATATACGAAGCTTTTGAGGTTTGGCTGGGTATTACAATAGATTTATAGAAGGATTCTCTTCTATAGCCTTACCATTGACTAAGCTGACCCAGAACAAAGTCAAGTTTATATGGTCGGATAAGTGTGAGAAGAGTTTCCAAGAGTTGAAAAATAGATTAACTTCGACACAAGTGTTAGCTTTACCAAAAAGGTTAGATAAATTTGTAGTGTATCGTAATGCTTCCTGAGTTGGGTTAGGTTGTGCGTTGATACAGAATAGGAGAGTAGTAGCTTATGCCTATATGGAACTTAAGGATCACAAAATGAATTAGCCAACTTATGATTTAGAGTTACTTGCGGTGGTTTTTTCCTTGAAGATTAGGAGGCATTACCTTTATGGTGTGTATGTTGATGTTTTCACTAACCATAAGAGTCTTCATTATGTAATTTTGCCAAGGGAGGTTAATTTTTGTCAGAAAAGGTGGTTGGAGTTTTTGAAAGATTAAGAAAAGAATGTTCTCTATCATTTGGGTATGGCCAACTAGTGGCAGATAGACTAAGTAGGATTTTTATGGGTAGTGTGTCCCAAGTGAAGAAGGAAGACCAAGAATTGGCTAAAGGAGTGCATAGGTTGGCTTGTTTAGGAGTGTGTTTTCTCAACACTGATGATGGGGGAGTAGTAGCTTAGAACGGTTCAGAATCATCTTTGGTAGTGGGAGTGAAGGAGAAGCAGCAAAATAACCCCATACTTAGTTAGATACTGGAAGTAGTTCAACAGTAGAAGATTGAGGTTTTCTTCAAAGTGAGAGATGGTGTACTTTTTTATTAAGGCAGACTTTGTGTTTTGAATGTAGACAGGTTAAGAGAAAAGATACTAGTAGAGGCTCATGGCCTTATTTCTTTCATCCGGGTGCTACATAGATGTACCACGACTTATGTGAAATTTATTAGTAGAATGGTATTAAGAGGGACATAACTGAGTTTGTAGCTAAGCATCCAAATTGTAAGCAGGTTAAAGTTGAACACCAAAGGCCAGGTGGTACATTGCAGGAGATCAGTATCCCTACCTGGAAGTGGGAATTAGTGAACATGGATTTCATCATAGGCTTGTCTCGTACTAGAAGACAACATTATTCATTTTGGGTCATAGTAGACTGAATGACTAAGTTAGACCATTTTCTACCTGTTAAGACTTTAGACACCACAGAGGTTTATTCTAGAATATATATCAAAAAGATAGTAATGCTTCATGGGATACCCTTATCCATCATATTAGGTAGAGACACACAATTTACTTTACATTTTTGGTAGCCTTTTCCGAAGGGCTGTGGTACAAAGGTTAAGATTTGTACTGCTTTTCATTCGCAGATCGATGGTCAGGCTGAGCGCACAATCCGATCATTAGAAGACATGTTTAGTGAATATGTTTTAAACTTTAAAGGGAGTTGGAATGACTACCTACCCTTGATTAAGTCTGCTTACAATAATAGTTATCATGCTATAATTCTAATGGCTCCATTTGAAGAGCTGTATGGGTGTAGGTTTAGGTCACCTATAGGCTGGTTTGTGGTTTGTGAATCAACTTTGATTGGATTGGATTCTATTCTTGAAGCTATAGAAAAGGTTAAGTTTATTTGTAAGAGATTAAAAACTACTCAAAGATGTCAAAAATCGTATACTGATGTAAGGAGGAGAGAGCTTAAGTTTTAAGTAGGCGATTGTCTATTCTTGAAGTTATTTCTTATAAAATGGATAATAAGCTTAGGAAAGAAATAGATGTTGAGTCTGCGATTCGTTGGTCCATAAAGATAGTGAAGAGTGTAGGAGTGGTTATTTACGAATTGAATCTCCCATTAGAGTTAGCTATAGTTCATCTTGTGTTCCATGTTTCAATGCTTAAGAAGTGAATTAGAAATCCATCCCTAGTAGTTACCTTAGAGAGTATTGGTGTCAAATATAACTTGTCATATGAGGAGATTCTAATTGAGATACTTGATAGACAGGTCTGAAGGCTAAGCAATAAAGAAGTAGCATTGGTAAAAGTTCTTTGTAGAAACGAATTGTTGAAGGGGATACTTGGGAAGCTAAAGCAGACATGAAGACAAAGTATCCTCATCTCTTATAATCCAATTTCATTCATATCTAGGTTAATGCATTATTTCCATCATATTCTTTCGCCTTAAATTCGTTTAAGTACTCTCATATTATATTTTATGTTATGAGAAATTGAATCCTTGTGATAGTGGTAAAGCTTGATTATACGTTTCAGTGTGGAGGTGTTGATTCTCGTTTAAACCCCAATCCTAGATGAATCACATTCAAGATTGTAATACCCCGTGTATGGAAGTTTCTATGCATCATACAACTTCTCCCTTGGGTTGTAACCAGAACATATGAGTGGTATGTTGTTGTCATATGAATAGCAGTATGGCATGGTGAACTTTCTATTGAGGATACGACTTGGCCCATCGATGTTGTCAAGTAGGGTACGTGTAGTATGATTTTAAGTCATAAGTTCATTAGTGCATTTTTCCAAAGATTTTATACAATATACGATTAGAGGATTAAGAGTCATATGAAGATGATACAAGTCGTAAGTGGAAATTATATGTTGACTAGTGTGTGTCTTCTTTGAGTCTGCTAATCTTATGAGTTGAGGAGATAAGTCTTACCCTTACATACAAGTCGTATGGTAGACTAGAAAAGACTGATGAGCTTTTTCTGTAAAGTGTAGATAAGGGCTTTTTAGTCTTTTCCTCTGTTATAACTTCCCATTTACGGCCTATAACCCTGAAAGAGGCATTATTTTACTACTCTTTCCAATCAAATAACAACACCTACATCCTCTTATCTTTAAGAACATAAAGATTAGTGCTTCTCTCACAAGTTCATCCTTTAAGTTCCAAGATTCAATCTTTTTACACAAGTCAAGAAACTTCAAATATGTGGGGTTTATGAACAAGGTTATTCTTTCATCTTTGTGCCCAAAATACGTAGTTTTTAAGATTGGATTTCCTTATTTTCAATTAGGGTTCATACATAAATGTCCATATTCTTAAATTATGATGTTACCATGAGATTAAAGGTTGTAAGTGCATCAAGATTTACACATATTCATCCTTTGATTTGTAAGATTCATATTATGATTTAAATTTTATTATCTTGACTGGGATATTGTTGAAAAATTTCAAGGTGATTGCTGAGCATGAAGTTTTGTCATGAATTTCAAAGAATTAAGTATATATTATTGACATAATCGACCCAGAGCCTTGTTATAATGGGCCTCCCAAGTCCAACCAAGACTAAGGACCACTTCCATTACCCGACTAAACCAACCTATGCATCTCCTGAGTTGGATGAATTCCAACCATATAACAACATAGCGTGTTGAAACCCTTAGAATATTTCTTGAAATTTCCATTCTCCGAACCCATATGACTTATGGTTATAAGCCATTTATTAGGGTACGAGTGGTATGGTCTTGTCGTATGCTGACCAGTGTTAGTTCATAGGATGGTTTTCGTCACTAAAATGGGTAAGACTTAGGGGTATGAGTCGTAGGGCTTGATACGAGTCATACTAGGGACTCATATGGTGGGCAGTGTTTGATCCTCCTAGTATTTCATCCAGTTAGAGATATGGGTTATGGATACAGATTGTATGTTTTGGTTATGACTTGATAGGATGTGTTGTATACTAGATGGTGTTTGATCTAAGGGGTTGAGGCTTGGATATAAGTGGTATGTATCGATCATATTGGGAGGGTACAACTACTATGGGTCAATCATATCCCTGTGATGAGTTTTTAAGGGATTTAAGTGGGGGTATTTTGAATAATTCCCTACTTACTTGTTACATCCTAGGTTTTTGCCTTAGAAAATTTCTTAGAATTCCCATTCTTTGGATCCAATACAACTCAAGGGTGTGAGTCATATGCTGGGGTACAAGCGGTATAATGCTGTCGTATGCTGACCAGTGGTAGTTGTTGGAATAGTTTTGGCCTCTGTAATGGTTACAGCTTAGGTGAATGAGTCATAGTGGTTGGTATAAGTCATATCAGGGACTCATATAGTGGACAATATTTGATTCTCCTTGTATTCATTTTTCTAGGGATATTGGTAATGGGTACGGATCATATGCTATGGTTACAACTTGGTTAGTTGATTTGTATACTGGATAGTTTTTGATCCAAGGGTTGAGGCTTGGATACGAGTGTTGGAAACTAATTATATAGAATGATATGACTTGTAAGGGTCAGTCGTATCCCTGGGATGGGATTTTGTACAACTTAAGTGGGGGTATTCTGGACATTTTCCTATTTATCCTTATTAGAACCTACGACCTGTATTACACTTAGGAGGTTATTTACCCTATTATTCTATTCATTAACACTTAGAAACTATTCCTAATTATTCTATTCATTAACACTTAGAAAGTATTCCTAAGCATCCAATAATTCTCTCAAGAACTTTTGGGGCAAGAATGCTAGGGTTTCAACTAATAGATTGTATTGGGGCTTGCTTTGATGATATTCTGCCATCATCTTTCTTGGTTTAAGACATGATTCTCTTATCTCATAGTAATTTCAACTAAATAAATAGTTTATTTGATTGATTTCATGGTTTTACTATTTCATGATTATGGTTTTCAACTATTATTTGGGGGTTATGATATTAATTGCTAAGTTATAGTTCCCCATGGTTTTAATTATGCTTTTATATGTATTAGTATTAGTTTTGGATTATTGGATTTCATGGTAATGGTTTAATGGTCTTTGGAATTGGTTTTGGTTATATAATGCCTCCAAGGTGTTTGATAAAATGCTTATAAAGGTATGTTCATTATATTGACCTCTTTTAATGGAACTTTTGTTTTTTTTAGCTTATATAATAAAGCTTTTAATGATTTTAATGGTTTGAAAAGGCTAAATGCTAAATGGTTATGCTTGTGGAGAACATGAAAGTCTCCCAAGTGGTTTAATATGGTATATGGAAACGCACTCAAAAGTCCCCTTATTCTTAATGGTTTGACTATGGATATTTGTTACAAGTAATGGGGTGGTATGATGATACCACTGATATTAGCCTTGATTAATAAAATGGTAATTTGATTGTTTTGATTACTTTGAAATTATTTTAATTATAAATTAATGATGGGGTGTGTATCAAGGTAGAGAAAGGTGGTGGTCCCGGAGGGACAAAAATTAGAAACTCATATTGTCCAAGATGAGGGGTCTTGATGACCATATGCATGTATCACATTTTGCTTGATCGTGCGACTACACGCACTAGGACCCTTTCAATAGGGGAAGATGAACCCATATCACCTGTGGGTAGTAAGAACGACCAAGCTACATAGCTAAGGTAAAGGTTTTAAAGGCATGCTAAACCCGATTCCCTTTCTCGGCACTTATAGATATATGTATGGTTATATGCATTATGGATGGTTTTTCTTGGTTTTATAACTGGCATTATTTTATCCTTACCCTGAGTTTCATGCTAATGGTAATTCGTTAACTAGTCTACTGGCAACTGTATACCCATGCTATGCAGGGACTGGCCGTTTGACTCCTCCTATATAGTGATTGACTTAGGGACAACATTTGGACTGAAGTAGGGAGCTTTCATCCTTCCGAAAGGCATTATTTCATGTTATGGATATTGTTAGACATTTTGATTTTATTTTGGATATTGGTTTTGGCCATGGTTGGGGGCATATCCCAATTGATTATTTTTACTCTTATAGTTAAAGGATTTTTGGTACTTCTCGTGGTTGGTATGGGTCGGATCGGTGTTGGTGTTGTCCTTGGCATTAGTTTTGGTATTAGGGCTGGCATCATTGGATTATATTGTTGGTTGTTCCATTGTATTGTATTTTGGGAATGATTAGCATATTATGTTTTGTTATCCTCTTTGGTTTGGTTTTACATGGTTGGATAGTTAGTTTGGTGCGGGTGGACTCGGTCATGACCCTATCCTAGAGTTTTCATGAGATAATTTGCACAATCTTATTGTATACTCAAAATTCAGCTCATCTAAGACTGTATAAGGTTGTTGGGTTGGGTAAAGGAGGCAGCCCCCGATCCTTGTTGGACTTAGGATGACCATTACATCTAGGCCCTAGTTCAGCTCATGACAAATTGGTATCAAATCATTAGGTTAATGGTCAAGTAGGAGTCTACAAAGCCATGTTTAGTAGAGTCTCTTATAGGGGTGTGTAACACGCCACACTCATACGAGAGAGGCTGCAAGACATTTTGGAATGTTACACTTTCTTGGTATTCTATCTTCAAGCTTGAGTTCTCAGTCATGGAATCTTCTCAAATCCTTATTTGTTCATCTTTTAGATCATGCCTCCTAGATCTGGAACATAAGAAAATTTTTCTATATCTGAGGATAATATTGAAGGGTACTTCTATGTCTGGAGTCCATTTTAAATATTAGGGTCCTATTCTTTATTGTTCTAGAATTCTTCCTATCCCCCCTCCTACTTCTTAGGTCCCTCAGGGAAACATGATAAATGTAATGTTTCATCAGTCTATTCATGTTATTACTCAGATGGTCACCACTTAGGCTGAGTGGGGTGCGACAAGTGCTTTATTTGCTGAGTCCACAAGGATTGGTCAATTTATGAAGATAGGTTCTCTTAATTTTATGGGATTAAAGGTGGAGGAAGACCCATAAGGATTATTGGATGAAATGGATAAGATATTTTAGGTGATGTAGGCTACTAATATGGAGGGAGTTAACTTTGTAGCTTATCAGCTCAAGGATATTACTTATCAGTGGCATGAGGAGTGAGATAGAGATAAGGGTGATATAGAATTGGAAGGGTTGTGGAAGGCTTTTTCTAATGTCTTCATGGATCGTTTCTTTCCTCAAGAGTTGAGGGAAGCAAAGATGGAAGAGTTTGTGAACCTCAAGAATGGGAGGATGTCTATAAGGGAATAAACCTTGAAGTTCCATCAGTTATCGAGGTATGCTTCTAATTTAGTGGATAATATAAGGTCGAGAAAAATAAAGTTTTCTTTTGGGCTGAATAGAGATTTGATTTTGGAGAGAAAAACTGCTTTTCTGGTTAAAGATATGGACATCTCAAGGTTAACTATTCATATGCAGTAGGTAGAGGATGAGAAGAGAAAATAGGGGGAGTTTAGGGGTAGGCAGGGAAAGAAGAGCATGTTTTCTAACCAGGGAGATGTTTAGTCTCAAGAAGGTAAAGATGGTGGCAAGTGGCAGAAAAAGAAGTACGGGAGTTCTGGTTTCTCTATACTACCAGTTCTCTTTACCCATAATAGTTGGGAGACTGGCGTCATCAAGGTATGACAATTCTCAGGCATAGGTTACCCAATCTCAGGCGAGCAGAGGCTAGTAAGTTTTTTCCTATCCTCCTTATTGGTTTTGTAGTCATCCTCATCTGTATTACTGAGAGGAAAAAAAGGATAAGTATTGTAAGTATAGGCAGGCAGGCCATCGAATCAAGGATTGTCTGATTAGTAAAGTTTCTATGGAGTTGAATAAGATTCTTGTGGCCTCATCTTCTGATTCTGCATCTGGTGGTATGGCATTTACTTCTGTTTCTGATCCTGGTTCTAGTGTTGGTCGAAATAGGTTGTATGCTTTAGTGTCCCATTAGGAATCTGAGGCATCATATGATGTAATTATTGGTACGTTATAACTTTTTCTCTCATGATATATATTATTTGCTTGATCTAGGGTCCACTCTATCTTATGTGACTCCTTATATTGTGGCGTCTTTTATTTTGATCCGTAAATTGTTATGGGTCCTTTTTTTGTTTCTACCCTAGTAGGAGACTCTTTTATTATTGAATTGGTCTATAGGAGAGGTGTGGTATGTGTTGGTGACAAACAGACCTTGGTATATTTGTTTGAGTTGGGAATGGTTGATTTTGATGTAATTTTGGGTATAGACTGGTTGCATTAGTGTTATACATCTCTAGATTGTCAGACTGGTAAAGTTATCTTTAATCCCTGGGTGAGTCGAAAATAGAATGGGAGGGTTGTTCTTTAGCTTCTAGGGGAAGGTTTATTTCTTATCTTAGAGCTTGAAGGTTAATATCTAAAAGGTGTATTTATCACTTGGTCTTGGTTAAAGATTCTAACTCGGAAGGTTCTTCTTTACAGTTTCTTCCTATGGTTAATTAGTTTCTAGAGGTCTTCTCAGATGATCTTCCTGGCTTTTCTCTGGATAGAGATAGAGTTTGGTATTGATTTACTTCCGGACACTCATCCAATATCTCTTCCTCCATATAGAATGGCTCTGGCTAAGTTGAGAAAACTTAAGGAGCAACTTAAAGATCTTTTAGACAAGGGTTTTATTCATCTTAGTATTTCTTTATGGGGTGCACTGGTGTTTTTTGTGCACAAGAAGGATAGTTCCCTTCGAATATGCATTGACTATAGGAATTTGAACAAGGTAATGGACAATAATAAGTATCCTCTTCCAAGAACAGATGATTTGTTTTATCAGTTACAGGGTACCAAGTTCTTTTCTAAGATAAGCCTTTGGTCTGTGTACCATCAACTTAAGATTAGGGAAGTGGATATACCTAAGATGGCTTTTTATACTCAGTATGGATATTTTGAGTTCTTGATGATGTCATTTGGACTGAACAATGCGCCGGTAGCATTTATGGATTTGATGAATAGGGTGTTTAGGCAGTATTTCGACCTCTTCATAATTATGTTCAATGATGATATTCTAGTTTATTCAACGAGTGAGGTGGATCATGTTAATCATCTCCATTTGATGTTGCAAGCCTTAAAGGAAAAATAGTTGTTTTCCAAGTTCTCTAAGTGTGAGTTTTGGTTAAATGCAATGACTTTCTTGGGTCAAATAATTTCTAGTGAAGGGATCAAAGTGGACCCATAGAAGGCTGTTGTGGTGAAAAGGTAGCCTAGGCCCACGACTCCATTTGATATCTATAGCTTCTTGGGTTTGGCCAGGTATTATTGGTGGTTTGTGGAATGCTTTTCTAGGATAGCTACTCCTCTGACTAAGTTGACTCATATGAAGGCTAAGTTTTCTTGGTGGGATGCTTGTGAAGGGAGTTTGGAGAAATTGAAGGATAAGTTAACTTTGGCCCAATCCTGACTTTGTCGGAGGGCGATGATGGGTTTGTGGTTTATTGTGATGTATCATGGGCAGGTTTTATTTATGTATTGATGCAGCATGGGAAGGTGATTGCCTATGCTTCCAGGCAGATGATAGTGTACAACAAAAATTATCCTACTCATAATTTAGAGTTATTGGCGGTTGTATTTGCATTTAAAATAAGGTGGCATTATTTGTATGGTGTTCACATGGATATCTTTTCTAATCAAAAGAGTCTTCAGTACGTGTTCAATCAAAAAGAGGTTAATCTCTGATAGAGAAGATGGCTTAAACTTTTCAAGGATTACGAAATGATTCTTCACTACCACCCAGGTAAGGCTAATGTGGTTGTTTACTCTCTTAGCATGTTATCCAAAGAGATTTTTCCTCATGTAGAGGAGGAAAAATAAGAATTGGTGAAGGATATTCACCGCTTGGCCAATCTTGGAGTTTGTCTTTGGACTCTAAGGATGGTGGTTTGATAGAGCATAAAGTGGTTCAATCATCTCATTTTGTTATGGAGAAGCAAGTGTTGGATTTAGTGTTGATAAAAAACAAGAGTGAAATTGGTGGGCAAAAGGTAGTGGCATTTGAGATCAGTTGTGATGTTACTTTATGGTACCAAGGGAGGTTGTGTATTTCTGATTTTGATGGGTTGTGACAAAGGATTTTGGTTGTGGCACATGAGTCACGCTATGATTTTTATCTTTGCTCGACAAAGATGTATCATGATCTCAACAAGATATGTTGGTGGAAATGGCATGAAGAGAGATATGGAAGATTTCGTGGCCAAGTGTATAGTGTGTTAACAGGTTAAGGTTGGGCACATAAGGACCGGTTGACTGCATCAAGAAATTGAGCTGACTAAATGGAAATGGGAAGTAATTAA
This sequence comes from Capsicum annuum, assembly GCF_002878395.1. Lineage (NCBI taxonomy): Eukaryota > Viridiplantae > Streptophyta > Magnoliopsida > Solanales > Solanaceae > Capsicum > Capsicum annuum. The sequence continues at coordinate 123,719,537 of NC_061118.1, forward strand.
CATAGATTTCATTACCAGTTTTCCTTGATCTCAAGATTAATTTTATTTGATTTGGGTTATCATAGATAGGATAAAAGTCTAATTCTTGCCGATAAGAAATACTTTTTCAGTGGAGGATTATGCGAAGCATTACCTTCGAGAGATCGTGAAGCTATATGAGGTACCTGTCTCGATTATTTTTTATCTTGGTATGAAGTTTACATCTTATTTCTGGCAGTTTTTCTACAAAGGTTTGGAGACTAAGGTTAGTCGAAGTACATCATTTTATTCGCAATCGGATGGGAAAAAGTAGGAAAATATTCAGACATTGGAGAATATGCTTTGGGCATGTGTGATTGACTATGGTGGTAATTGTGTTAAGCATATGCCCTTGGTCGAGTTTGCTTACAGCAATAGCTATTATTCTAGTATCAGTATGGCTCCTTTTGAGATATGGTATGGTAGAAGGTGTATATCTCCTATTGGGTGGTTTAATCTTGGTGAGGCATATAGGTTTGATCCTAATTTGGTCTATCAAGCTATGGAGAAAGAAAAGGTGATTCGGGATTGGCTTAAAGATTCCCAGAGTTGGCAAAAGTCTTAAGCAAATGTTAGTAGTAGAGACGGGTGTCCCTAAAGGTGACTTTAATGAATTAAGTGGTGTGGTTTTGTAAGAAGGAGAAGCACAGTCCTCGGTTTATTAGTCCTTAAATGATTTTTCAGAGAGTTGGTAATGTTGCTTATGAGTTGGAGTTGCCATCTATATTAAGTTTGGTTCATCTGGTTTTTCATGTTTCTATGTTGAGGAAGTGCATTGGTGATCTTTCTCTGATTATTCCTTTGGAAGGGTTGGATATCTCAGATTCTCTGTCTTATGAAGAAGTCCTGGTTGAGATATTAGATAGGCAAGTTTGTTGGTTGTGGACCAAAGATATAGCTTCGGTTAAGATTCTATTGTGAAACCATTAAAAGGAATAAGCTACGTGGGAAATAGAAGAGGACGTGAAGTCCAAGTATCCACATCTATTTTCTTCTCTTGGGATTCATACGGAAGATATGTGTTCTTGAACACATCTTTATTTTTTGAGTTTTATAAAAGAAAGATTAATATTTTTGCCTCTTTATTTTCTAAATTTGATAAAGATTGATAATATGTTTGATAATTTAAAAGAATCTGTGTGTGGTTACCCCTACCTAGTCTATCATTCGGTGATGAATGTTCCTAGTGGGGGAGAATATTATATCTTAGGTTTTGGCCTTATGCCTAGACCCATATACTGAACAATGTTAGTTGGTGGGATAGTTTTGGTCACTGAAATGGTTATGAATTATGGGTACGAGTCATAGGGCTTGGTATGAGTCGTATTAAGGACTCGTATGGTGGATAGTATTTGATCCTCCGGGTATATCATTAAGCTAGGGATAGAGGTAATGGGTACAGATCATATGCTATGATTATGACTAAGTTAGATGGGTAGTATACTGGAAAATGCTTGATTCAATGGTTGAGGCTTGGATAAGAGTTATGGAAACCAATCGTATGGAAGGATACGACTCGTAAGGGTCAGTTGTATCCCTAGGAAGGGATTTTATGCAAATTACGTGGGGGTATTTTGAATATTTCCCTACTTACCCCGATTACAAACCACAACTTCTTGTATACTTAGAGGTTATTTACCCTATTATTCTATTCATTAACACTTAGAAACTATTCCTATGCATCCAATAATTCTCTCAAGAGCTTTTGGGGTAAGAAAGCTAGGATTTTAACAAAGTGATTTGTTTGGAGCTCTCTTTGGTGATCTTCTTCTGTCATCTTTCTTGGTTTGAAGCATGATTATCTTCCATCATTGTAATTTTAACTAAAGGTATGGTTTATATGATTGATTTCACCATTTTACTATTTCATGATTATGGTTTTCAACTATTATTTAGGGGTTATGATATTAAATGTTTTGTTATGGTTTCCCGAGGTTTAATTATGTTTTTATATGCATTAATGGTGGTTTTTGACAATTGGATTGCACGGTAATGGTTTAATGGTCTTTGGACTTAGTTTTGGTTATACTATGCCCCCAATGTGTTTGATATAATGCTTATAAAGGTATGCTCATTGTATTGTCCTCTTTTAATAGAACTATTACTTATTTTCAGCTTATAAAAATAAGCTTTAAATGATTTAAATAGTTTAAAAAGGCTAAAGGCTAAATGGTTATGCTTGTGGGGATCATGGAAGTCTTTTAAGTGGTTTAATATGGTATATGGAAGGGCACTTAAAGATCCTCTTATCCTTAATGGTTTGGCTATGGATATTTTTTGCCAGTAATGGGGTTGTATGACAATACCACTGATATTATCCTTGATTAATAAAATGTTAAATGTATTGGTTTGATTACTTGGAAACGGTTTTACTTAGCCATTAATAGAAGGGTGGGTAGCAAAGCCGTAGAAGGTGGCGGTCCCAAGGGGACAAAAACTAGAAACTCATATTTGCCGATATGAGGGGTCTTGATGACTCTGTGTGTGTGTCATATTTTTTATTGGGGGATATACTTGTCATCCAATGGGATATTTCTTGGTCGTGAGTCTATACACACTGGACCTTTTCAGTAGGGGGAGTTGAACCTATATCTCCTGTGGGTGATTAGGACAGCCAAGGTACACAACCCAGGTAAAGGTTTTAAAGGCATGCTAAACTCAGTTCCCTTTCCCGATATTTATATATTTGTATGGTTGTATGATTTATGGATGGTTTTTCTTGGATTTATAACAGGCATTTTTTTATCCTTACCTTGAGTTTCATGCTAGCAGTCATTCCCTAACCCATCCACTGGTGGCTGTATACCCCCTCTATACAGAAATAAATCGTTCGACTCCTCCTACATAGTGATTGAATTGGGGACAAAATTTGGACTGAAGTGGTGAGCTTTTATTCTTTCAGAAGGCATCATTTCCTATTATGAATATTATTAGATGTTTTGACTTTATTTTTTATATTGATTTTGGCAATGGTTAGGGGCATATCCCAACCCAATACTTTTACTCTTTTGGTTAGAGGCTTTGTAATACTTTTGGGAGTTGGTATGGGCGGGATCAGATTGATGGCAGCCTTGACATTGGTATTGGTATTGGGGCTAACATCAATGGATGGTATTGTTTGTTATTCTATTGTATTACATTTTTGGATTGATTAGCATATTATATTTTATTATCCTCTTTTATTTGGTTTGGTATGGTTGGATGGTTGTTTTGGTGCGACTGGACCCAGCTGGGTTGATAATGGTCGTGACCTTATCCCAGATTTTTCATGAGAGCATTTGCACAATCTTGTTGTATGCTCAAAATTCAGCTCATCTAAGGCTGCATAAGGTGGTTGGGTTGGGTAAAGGGGGTTGTCCCCAATTCTTGTTGGACTCTAGATGCCTAGGCCCTAGTTAGGGTCTTTATATTACCCTAATTAGGACTCACAACTTCTAATACACTTAGGAGGTTATTTACCCTAGTGTTCTATTCATTAAAACTTAGAAAATATTCCAAAACACTCCATAATTCTCCCAAGAGCTTTCGGGGCAAGACTACTGAGGTTTCATCTTGAGGATTTCTTTGGGGCTTGTCTTGGTAATTTCTTTCCATCAATTCTTTGGTATAAGACGTGATTCTCTTCCTCGTTGTAATTTTAACTAATGGCATGGTTTATATGATTGATTCTTGGTTTTACTATTTCATGATTATGGCTCTCAACTAATATTTGGGGGTTTTGATATTAAATTCTTGGTTATGGTTTCCTATCATTTTAATTAAGTTTTTATATGCATTAATGGTGGATTTGGACAATTGGATAGTATGGTAATGGTTTAATGGTCTTTGGAATTGGTTTTGGTTATATTATGCCCCAAATGTGTCTGATAAAATGCTTAAAAAGATATGTTTATTACATTAACTTCTTTTAATGCAACTTTTGCATGTTTTTGTTAAGGAATTATGCATGGTTTAAATAGTTTTAAAAGGTTAAAGGCTAAATGTTTATGCTTGCGAGGAACATGAAAGTCTCCAATGTGGTTTAATATGGTATATAGAAGTGTACTTGAAAGTCCCCTTAACCTAAATAGTTTGGCTATGGATATTACTTGCAAGTAAGGGGTGGTATTGCGATACCACTAATATGGCCGTAGTTAATAAAATGGTAAATGCATTGGTTGGTTATTAGGAAATGGTTTTAATTGGGCATTAATGGTGGGATCTACAGCAAAGCCGTGGAAGGTGGCTATGTCGAGGGGACCAAATTTTGAAACTCGTATTTGTCGAGATAAGGATTAGTCTTAGTGGACCGTGTGTATGATGTCACACTATTAGAGGATGTACTAGTCATTCCATACGATACTTCCCTGTTCGTGTGGCTACATGCACTGTGGCCATTTCAGCAGGAGAGCTGAACCCATATATCCTGTGGGTGATTCAGGATGGCCAAGCTACACAACCAGGTTATGGTTTTAAATTCATGCCATACTCGGATCCCTTTTGTTGGGACTTATAAATGTATGGTTGTATGTATTATGTATGGTTTTACTTGGTTTTATAACTTACATTATTTTATACTTATCCTGAGATTCATGCTAGCTGTCTCTCTCTAACCTGTCTACTGGCGGTTGTATACCCATGCTATACAGGAACCGACCATTTGACTCCTCCTACATAATAATTGACTCAGAGATAACATTTAGACTGAAGTGCTGAGCTTCCATCCTTTAAGAAGGCATCATTTCATTCTATGGATACTATTATACGTTTTTCCTTTATTTTCGATCATGGTTGGGGGCATGTCCCAACTAGATTTTTTACTCTTTTGGATAGAGACTTTGTTGTGCTTCTAGGGTTTTTTATGGACGCAATTGGTATTGGTATAGGCCTTGGCATTGGAATAAGCTAGTGGGATGACACCACATAACAGAATTTCTCACTGTTCCATCATATTACATTTTGGGATTTATTATCATATTATGTTTTGGTATTCTCTTTGGTTATGGCCTGGTTTATGGCCTTTAATTTGGCATAGTATTGTTTGATGGTTAATTTAGTAAGGGTTGAATCGGTTGGGTCGGTCAGAGTTGTGACCCTATCCCATAGTCTTTATGAGAACATTTATGCTATCGTGTTTTATGCTTGAGATTCAACCCATCTAAGTCTTGATATAGGTGTTTGGGTTGGGTAACAAGGGGCGGTCCCTAGTACTGGTTGGACTTGGGATGCCATTACAACAAGGCCTAGTTTCGGGTAGTGTCAAGTTGGTATCAGAGACTAGTTCATGGTCACTTGGGAAGTCCAAAAAGTCGTGTTGAGTTGAGTCTCTTTTTGGGGTTTGAAGCGCGCCACACTTATAAGAGAGAGGCTGCAAAACATTTAGGAATGTTTCACTTTCTTGGTATTCTATCTTCAAGGTTGAGTTTTTAATCTCAAAATATTCTCTAATCCTTGTTTGCTCGACTTTTAAATCATGCCTACTAAATCTGGAACACAAGAAATTTCTTCCATCCCATATGGGGGTAATGCTGAAGGGTTACATCCTACGTTTCGAGTACATATTTGATCTCATGGCCCTATTCTCGATAGTGATGGAGTTTCTCCTATTTCGGCTAGTTCTCTTCAAGTCGCTCAGGGCAACATAATGAACAAAGAATTTTGTCAGTCTATTCATATTATTACCCAACTAGTTGCTGCTCAGGCTGAGTGGGGTTCGAATGGTGCTTTGTTTACTGAGGCCACAAGGGTTGGTCAATTTATTAAGATTGGTTCTCCTACTTTTACCAGAGTGAGAGTGAAAGAGGATATATAGGGCTTCTTGGATGAAATGGAAATTTTTTTTGGGGTGATGTAGGCTACTAATGTAAAGGGGGTTAACTTTTCAGCTTATCAGCTCAAAGATGTTTCTTATCAATGGTATGAGTAGTGAGACAAAGATAGAGGTGATATGGAAGAGGAAGGGTTGTGGGAGGCATTTTCTAATATTTTCTTGGATTGCTTCTTTCCTTAAGAGTTGAGGGAAGGTTAGATAGAAGAGTTTATAAACCTCAAGCAAGGGAGGATATCAGTAAAGAAATATGCTTTGAAGTTCCACCAGCTATCAAGGTATACTTTTGACTTGGTGGTTGATATGAGGTCGAGAACGAGGAAGTTCGCTTCTAGGTTGAATAGAGATTTGATTCAGGAGTGTATAACTGCCTTGCTGATTAAAGATATGGACATTTTGAGGCTGACTGTTCATATACAGTAGGTTGAGGATGATAAGAGAAGGCAAACAGAGTTTAGGGATAAATTAGGAAAGAGGAGTAGATTTTCTAATCAGGGAGGTGCTTAGTCTCAAGGTTGTAGAGATGGTGGAAAGTGGTAGAAAATGAAGTGGGGAAGTTCTGGCTTGTTTTCTGCTAGTGCTCCTTACCATTCAGGATACAGGCATCATCAAGGTGGTGATAATTCTCGGGCACAGGTTGCTCAATCTCAGGCAAGCGTAGGTCAATCAGTTTCTTCATGTCCTACTTGTCGATTCTATGGTCGTCCTCATCTGGGTTATTATAAAGAAGGAAAGGACAAATGCTTTAAGTATGTCCAGGAAAGCCATCGGCTCAAGGATTGTTCTATCAATAAAGTTGCTATGGGGGAGAATAAGATTCCTATAGCTTCATCTTTTGCTCCTCCACCTAGTGGTATGGCATCTGCTTTTGTTACTGCTCTTGGTTCTAGTGTTAGTTAGAATAGGTTTTATGCTTTTGAATCCCGATAAAAATTTGAGGCATCACCTTAAGTCATTGCTGGTACGTTAGAACTTTTCTCTTATGAAATATATCATTTACTTGATCTAGGGTCTATTCTCTCCTATGTGACTCCGTATGGTGCTATATATTTTGGTTTGGATCCGACAGCTAATTCAGATCCCTTTTCTATTTTTACCGTGATAGTTGACTTGGTTATTGCTAAAAAAGTCTATAGGGGGTGTGTGGTATATGTTGGTGGCAAGCAGACCTTGGTGGATCTATTTGAGTTGGATATGGCAGATTTTGATGTAATTCTGGGTATGCATTGGTTGCATTCTTTCTATGCGTCTTTGGATTCTCGGCCCTATAAAGTATCTTTAAGTTCCATGGTGAACCTGTTATAGAATGAGAGGATGTTTTTTTAGCTCCTAGAGGGAGGTTTATTTCTTATCTTAGAGCTAAAAGGATAGTCTCCAGGAGTTTTCTTTATTACTTTGTCTGGGTTAAAGATTCTAACTTAGAAGGTCCTTTGTTGTCTCCGATCCCTATAGTTAATGAGTTTCTAGAGGTCTTTCTAGATGATCTTCCTAGTGTACCTTAGAATAGGGAAATATAGTTTGTTATTTATTTACTTCCAGACACTCATCCAATTTCTATTCCCTGTATAGAATGGCTCTTGCTGAGTTGAGGGAACTGAAGGAGCAACTTAATGATCTTTTATACAAGGGGTTTATTCATACTAGAGTTTTTCCTTGGGGTGCACCAGTGCTGTTTGTGAGAAAGAAGGATGGTTCCCTTTAGCTACAGGAAGTTGAACAAGGGAACGGTTAAGAATAAGTATCTTGTTCCTCGGATAGATGACTTGTTTGACTAGTTACAAGGTGCCAAGTTCTCCTCTAAGATAGATCTTTGGTTTGGGTTCCATCAGCTTAAGATAAGAGAGGTGGATATCTCTAAGATGGCTTTTCATACTCAGTATAGGCATTTTGAGTTTTTGGTGATGTCATTTGGGTTAACCAATGCTATGGCAATATTTATGGACTTGATGAACAAAGTTTTCAGGCAGTATTTAGATCTATTCATCATTGTGTTTATTGATGACATTCTAGTTTATTCGAAGAGCGAGGTTGATCATGCTAATCACTTTTGTGTGGTATTGCAAACCTTAAAGGAAAAACATTTGTATGTTTTGTTCTCTACTTGTGAATTTTGGTTAAATGTCGTGACCTTTTTAAAGTCATATTATTTCTAGTCAAGGGATCATGGTGGATTCATAAATGGTTATTGTGGTGAAGGTGTAGCTTAGGCCCATGACTCTATTTGATATTTAGAGCTTCTTGGGTTTAGTCAGGTACTATAGGCAGTTTGTGGAAAGCTTTTCTTCAATACCAGCTCCTTTGACTAAGTTGACTCAAAAAAAGGTTAAGTTTTCTTTGTCGAATATTTGTGAAAGGAGTTTTAAGAAGTTGAATGATAAGTTTACTTTGGCTCTTATCCTGACCTTGCCGGAGGGCAATAATGGGTTTGTGGTTTATTGTAATGCATCTCGGGCAGGTCTTTGTTGTGTGTTGATTCAGCATAGGAAGGTGATTGCCTATGCTTCCAGGTAGTTGAAGGTACAAGAGAGGAATTATCCTATTCATGATTTGGAGTTGTTGGCGGTTGTGTTTGCTTTGAAAATATAACAGCATTATTTGTATGCTGTTCTCATGGATATCATTTTTTATCATAAGAGTCTTCAGTACATGTTAACCCAGAAATAGCTTAATCTCAAGTAGAGAAGATGGCTTGAGCTTCTAAAGGACTATGATATGAGTCGTCACTACCATCCAGGTAATGCTAATGTGGTTGCTGGTGCTCTTAGCAGGTTATCTATGGGAAGTTTGGCTCATATGGAGGAAGGAAAGTGAGAATTAGTGAAGGATATTCACTGCTTGGCCAATCTTGTAGTTTGTCTCTTAGATTCCAAGGATGTTAGTGTGATCGTGCAAGAAGTGGTTCGATCATCTCTTGGTATAAAGATTAAGGAGAAGTAATTGTTGGATCCTTTCTTGATGAAAATAAAAAATGACGTTGCTTGAAAATAGTTAGTGGTGTTTGAAATCAGTGGTGATGGTATTACATGGTACCAAGAGAGGTTGTGTGTTGCTGATGTCGATGGGTGCTACAAAGGGTTTTGGCAGAGGTGCATGAGTTGTGCTATGTTGTTTATCTCAGCTTAAAAAAGATGTATCATGATCTCAAGGAGATCTATTGGTGGAATGGCATATAGAGAGATATGGTAGATTTTGTGGCCAAGTGTATAGTGTGTCAATAAGTTAAGTTTGAGCACATGAGGCTAGAAGGGTTATACCAAGAAATTGATTTTCCCTAATGGAAGTGGAAAGTGATTAATAAGAACTTCATTACCGGTCTTTCTCAATTTCAGAATTAGTATGATTCAATTTGGGCCATCGTGGATATGATGGCTAAGTCTGCTCACTTCTTGCCAGTACAGACTACCTTTTCATGGGAGGATCATGCGAAGCTGTATCTTCAGGAGATTGTGAAGCTGTATGGGGTACCCATTTTGATTATTTTTGATAGTACGCAGTTTATATCTCATTTCTGGCGATCTTTCCCAAAAGTATGAGAGACTAAGGTTAGTCTGAGTACCGTTGTTCATCCGTAGTCAGATGGGCAAGCGGAGAGAACTATTCAGACATTAGAGGATATGCTTTAAGTGTGTGTGATTGATTATGGTTGTAATTGGGTTGAGCATTTATTTTTAATGGAGTTTCCTTACTACAATAGCTATCATTCGAGTATTGGTATGGCCCCTTTTGAGGCGTTGTACGGTAAGAGGTGTAAACCTCATCTTGGTTGGTTTGAGCTTGGGGAGGCTGACATGTTTGGCCCAGATTTGGTTTATCAAGCGATGGAGAAGGTCAAGGTAATTTGGGATAGGCTTAAAACTTCCCAAAGGTGCCAAAAGACCTATGCGTATTTCAGGAGTAGAGACTTGGAGTTTGAGGTCAGGGATAGTGTGTTCATCAAGGTATCTCCTATGAAAGAAGTGGTGCGGTTTGGCAGAAAGAGGAAGCTTAGTCCCCTATTTATTTTTCCTTATGTGATTTTATCGGAGAGTTGGTAATGTTGCTTATAAGCTAGATTTGCCTGGTAGTTTAGGTTTTGTTCATCCAGTCTTTTATGTTTATAAGTTGAGGAAGTGCATTAGTGCTCCTTCTTCAATTGTTCCTTTTCAAGGATTGGGTATTGCAGATTCTTTGACTTATGAAAAATTTCGGTTGAGCTATTAGATAGGCAAGTTAGTTGGCTAAGGAAAAAGGATGTGGCTTCAGTTAAGGTTCTATGGCGGAACCATAAGGTAGAAGAAACTACTTGGGAAGCGGATGAGGACATGAAGTACAAGTATCCATATTTGTTTTCTGCTCCTGGGATTCGTGCAGACGGTTTGTGCCTTCAATATATCTTTATTCTCTGAGTTGTTAAATGAAAGATTAACATTTTATCCTCTATGTTTTCAAACTTTGTTAAAAGGATGTTTGATAGTACAAATGACTCTGTGTGTGGTTACCCCTACCTTGTCCGTCATTGGGGGACGAATGTTCCTAGTAGGGGAGATTGAAACATCCTAGGTTTTAACCCTTAGAAAATTTCATGGAATTTCCATTCCCTGTACCTAATATGACTTATGGGTAAGAGCCGTATGTTGGGGTACGAGTGGTATGGTCCTGTCGTATGCTGACTAATTTTAGTTGGAGAGATAGTTTTGGTCAATAGAATGGTTATGACTTAGGGGTACGAGTCGTAGGGCTTTTGTATGAGCTATACCAGGGACTCATATGGTGGGTAATGTTTGATCGTCCTGGTATTTAACCCTGCCAGGGAAATGGGTTATGGATACAGATCATATGTTATCGTTACGACTTGGTTGGATGAGTCGTATACTGGATAGTGTTTGATCTAAGGGGTTGAGGCTTGGATACGAGTGGTGGGTACTGATTGTATTGGGAGGGTATGACTCATTTGGGTCAGTTGTATCCCTGTGATGGGTTTTAAAGGATTTAAGTGGGGGTATTCTGGATATTTGTCTATTTTCCCTATTTAGGACCCATGAATTCGAATACAGTTAGGAGGTTACTTCTCCTATTATTCTATTCATTAACACTTAGAAACTATTCAAAAATACTCCATAATTCTCCCAAGAGCTTTTAGGGAAAAAGGGATAGGGTTTCATCTTGAGGATTGCTTTGAGGCTTGTCTTGGTAATTTCTATCCATCAATTCTTTTGTATAAGGCATGATTCTTTTCCCTCGTTGTAATTTCAACTAAAGGCTTGGTTTATATGATTGATTTCATGGTTTTACTATTTCATAATTATATTTTTTAACTATTATTTGGGGGTTTAGAGATCAAATGCTTGGTTATCGTTTCCTATGGTTTTAATTATGCTTTTATAAGCTTTAATGGTGGATTTGGACAATTGGATAGTATGGTAATGGTTTAATGGTCTTTGGAATTGGTTTTTGTTATATTATGACCCTAATTTGTTTTGATAAAATGCTTATAAAGATATGTTTATTGCATAGACTTCTTTTAATGGAACTCTTACATGTTTTAAACTTAGTAAAAGAATTATGCATGGTTTAAATGGTTTGAAAAGGTGAAAGGATAGATAGTTATTCTTGTGGGGAACATGGAAGTCTCCCAAGTAGTTTAATATGGTCTATGGAAGGGCACTTTAAAATCCCTTTAACCTAAGTAGTTTGGCTATGGATATTACTTGCAAGTAAGGAGTGGTATTACAATACCACTAAGATTGGCCTTGGTTTATAAATGGAAATGGATTGGTTGGTTATTTGGAAATGGTTTTATTTTGGTATTAATGGCGGAATGTGTAGCAAAGCCGTGGAAGGTGGCGGTCTCAGGGGGACAAAATTTGGAAACTCATATTTGCCGATATGAGGATTGATCTTAGTGGACTGTGTCCATGGTGTCACACTATTGGGGAATGTACTAGTCATCCCACGGGATACTTACTTGGTCATGTGGCTACATGCTCAGGGCCCTTTAAGCAGGGGGAGATAAACCCATATAGCCCGTGGGTGGTTTAGGATATCCAAGATACAGAACCATATAGCCCATGGGTGGTTTAGGATATCCAAGCTATAGAACCCAGGTAAAGTTTTTAAATGAATGCTAAACCCGGATCCCCTTTCCCGATACTTATATATGCATGGTTGTATGCATTATGGATGGTTTTACTTGGTTTTATATCTGACATTATTTTATCCTTATCCTGAAATTCATGCTAGCGATTACTTGCTAACCCATCAACTGGCGGCTGTTTATCCACGCTATGTAGGAACTGGTCATTCAACTCCTCCTACATTGTGATTGACTCGAGGATAGTATTTAGACTGAAGCGCTTAACTTCCAAGTTTTGACTTTATTTTGGATATTGCTTTTGGCCATGGTTGGGGGCATGTCCTAACCGGATTTAGTTACTCTTTTTGATAGAGGCTTTATGGTACTTCTAGGGGTTAGTATGGGTGGGATTAGTATTGGTGTCAGTCTTGACATTGGAATAGGTTGGTGGGCCAACGCAATATCACAGGATTTCTCACTGTTTCATCATATTACATTTTGGGATTGATTATCATGTTATGTTTTAGTATTCTCTTTGGTTGTGGCCTGGTTTATAACTTTTAGTTTGTCATTATATGGATGGATGGTTGATTTGGTACGGGTTGAGTCAGTTTGGTCAGTCATGGTTGTGACCCTATCCTAGAGTCTTCATGATAACATTTACACTATCTTGTTATATGCTTGAGATTCAGCCCATCTAAGGCTGGATATAGGTGGTTGGGTTGGCTAATAGGAGGCAGTCCCCAGTCTTTGTTGGACTTGGGATTCCCAAAACTACAAGGCTTGGGGTTGGGTCGTGTCACGTGTAATTGCACAAATCTAGACTCTAAATAGGTCTATGTCCGTGACCACCCAAATTAGTCCAACCGTTCGATACCCAACCGATAACCAATACTAAAACAAACCATAATACAAAACTATAACAATAACCAAACTAAGTTCCATAAGACAACATAAGAGGATAGAACAATGAGAAATTTAGTCCACCAGTATCATCCCCAATACCAATGCCAATAATAAGACTAACACTAATACCTATCCTGCCCATACCAACCCATAGTAGTTCCACAAAAGCATAAAATATAGAACCTGAATAATCCAAAGGAAAACCCATATCCAATTGGGACATGCCCCCAAACATAGATAAAACCAATATCCATAAATAATCCAAAGTATGTAAAAACATCCATGAACATGAAATGTAGCCTTCCAAAATATGGAAGCTCACCATTTTAATCCAGTAGATGATCTCAAATTCGAGCACTAAGTAGGAGGAGTATAATGGTCAGTTCCTACATCACGTAGGGATATATCCCTCGGAGGACGGGTTAGACGATAAATGCTAGCAATTACTCAAGATAAGGATAAAATAATGCCATTCAGTAAAACCAAGTAAACCAACCACATGAATACAAACCATACACATAATATATATAACCATACCAGGAAAAAAAACCGAGTTTAGCACGACTTTAAAATCATTAACCTAGGTATGTGTAGCTTAACCAAACTAGGACCACCCATGGGCTTTATGGGTCCAGTATAACCCCCTGAACAGGCCCTGGACCGTGTAGCTTTATGAACCGGTGATAACATTAGAGTAAGGGATTCTCGAGTACCCTTTTCTCTTTATAACATATATGTACAGTGTACTTGGAGAATTCCTGTGTACCTCATAGTATTATATATGGTCTCTATGACCAACCCCCAATGTCGGAAAACATGAGTTTCCAATGTCTGTCCATAGGGCTCGCACATTCATGGTTAGCTATCACACCCCGCCATTACTGCCCAATTAAAATTGTTTCCATCCAACAAAACCTTTATTCCATTATTATTAACCAAGGATATAAGTAGTGATATCATCATACCAACTATAGCTTGCAAGCAATGTCCTTAGCCAGACCTTCTTATGTAAAGGGATTCCTATGTACCCATAGATTATATTATCAAGTTAACTTGGAGGATTCCCATGTACCCCACAAGTGTTCCATTATTAAGTATAATTAGGGTATTCTATTTTACCCCACAATTAAGTTTAATTAACCATAACAATGACCACCAAACCATTCTATTTAAACATTCCAAAACAATTCAAACCATTTAGGGTTCCATTGCCAAACCATACCATGCAATAGTTCCATTAAAAGTTCAATTGTGTAGTAAATAAAAGCATTATCATAGGAATTTTATCAAATATGTTGGGGACATAGTGTTTGTAAAACCAATTCCAATTACCAATTAACCATTCAAAGGAAGCCAATTATCCAAACCACTATTAAACTATGTTAAGGAAAAATTAAAATATGGGAAAACCATAACCAAACATTTAAACCAAAACCCCAACATATATTTGGAAACCTTAAATCATATAATAATCATGCCATGAAAAAATTGTACAAATCATGCGTTTTGTTGGAACTAACAATGAGGGAGAAGTATCTTGCCTTATATGATGAAGATGATGGAGAGAAATTATCCAATCAAGCCCCAAATTGATCACCTTAGTGAAAACCTAGCATTCCTTTACAGAAAAGCCTCAGAGAGCATTGTAGAGTGTTTAAGAGAGTTTTTTAATTTTTTTATTATAGAATAATAGGGTAACTAACCTCCCAAGTGGTTTAAAAGTCGTGGGGACTTAATAGTTTAAGTGGTAAAATATCCATATTTCCCTCACTTAAACTACATAAAAATCCCATAATATGGTATGACTATACCAACCGATCGTACCCTCCAATACGAGTGGTACCCACCACTCGTACCCTAAGCCTTATACTTGGAATCAATACTATCTAATATATGATTAAATCAAACCAATTTATATCCAATCATACGACTAGTACCTGTTACCCATACATCAGACAAATTAGAATCACAAAAGGTTTGAACACTATCCACTATATGAGTCCATGGTATGAATCGCTCCCTATCTTACGAATTATGGTGAGTTTTAAAATTTTTGGACAACCTTAAGGGCATGTTTGAAACTCCAAAACAACACCTCAAGGATATTAGCCCCCGGTGCCTCACCCAGTACGGTTCTAGAGGAAGCCTGCAATGGAAACCATGGGGCCTCACCCAGAGCGGCACTCTAGAGACCGTGGCGCCGTGGCTAGTCTGGCCCATATATTTTCTACAGTTTTGTTCAGCATTTTTAAGGGCAAATGGGTCATTTTCCTTCACCCATAGCTCTATAACACGGGATTAAATCCCTAAATAGCCAAATCCCTCATATTTTTCACAAAATCCTCTCAAGAACAAGCCCTAGCTTCATCAAGTTCAAGAAACAAACCTCAAGAATTCACTTCAATCTCCATTAAGTTATCAATTAAGCTATGTGAAGTGTTCATCCAAGAGTTCCTTCCACCCTTGGAGTTGAAGAAACTATTTTTAAAACTTTAAGTGCATTGATTTCATGAATTATATGTCGGGTTTTATTACAGTGATTAGTTGGGTTTCTAATCCATGTTTTATTACAAGTTTCATGTGTAGTTAATTGATATATGTGTAATATGATGTGAATCCATGTTAATCCCTTGAATGCGTAAATTTATAATGGTAGTCATGATGCATTAGATTATTTTTCTTGCCCAAGTTTAAGGTTATACCTTCCATGTGTTTGACAAAATGCCTAAGTGAATAAATTATGCATTGTGGTCCATTGGTGACCTTATGAGGAATTCATGGTAGATCTACATGTTCTAAATTTGCTTCCATGTAAAAGCTATACTTTGTTAGTGATTGATGGAATGTCCATGAGAATCGAATAGTAAAATTATGATATACTAGCATATATTTCCCCTTCATGTAAAAGCCCAAGAATAATAGTTGACTATTGTCATGTTATAAAGAAGTGTCATATCTTAATATTATCTATGCTATTGAGTCCTGGGGTATTTAATACCCGATAGTTTAGCTATTTACCTAGAGCTAGTCTCAGTATAGAATAGTATAATTCATGTCATGACTAGTAGTACTCCAGTCAGATAGAAAACTCAGTAGAACTTAGTCAGTTATAAAACTTAGGAAAACTCAGTAAACTCAGTATCAGTCCAGTTCAGTTCAGTACATAAGTTAAGTGTCTTTCAGTTAGGAGTAGGACTCAGCACTGAGTAAACCTAAGGATGGGGACTCACCTGCCAGCAGAGGGTGTGATCCTTAGAAGCAGTCTTTGCGTTCCTGAACTGCATAGCTAGTATAGGTTGAGAAAACAACCTGCTAGTTGAGGGTTGCTAAGGTGTCTTACCTTCTAGTTGAGGGTGCCACAACATTTTTAATTACCCATGAAATGATACTGGCACCCTTCCAATTGAGGTTACAGGTTGGACCCCAAATCTGTTCAGAGAAGGGGTATGTTAGTTAGAAGATTACTCCCACAGTCTCAATTTTAGTTCAAAACTATTAGACACGGTCACTCAGATCAGCACAGAAACTCAAAATAATTATGCAAAAACCAGGACTATAAGATATAGTCACTCAGTTATCACTAATATAGTATAAGTAAACTTAGATATCAGTAAACTAGTGATTCATAACTTAGTATTCAGTGTTACCATGATCTCACATACAGTTTAAGCATTTATGCATGTACTCTTGTTCAGTTATATTCATGTTACTCAATTAGTTATTATTCATTCATATGAACCCATGCATATTAGCCTTCCTTACTTAGCATACCAGTACATTCAAAGTACTAACATATACTTTTCTTTTGTGCTATGATATCTTATATCATAGGTTCAGATGCACGGGCTACCGACCGTACTTAGCAGCCCAATCCATCAGTAGCAGAGTTAGTGGTGAGTCCTCGTAGTTTGAGGATAAATTTATCATTTTAGTTATATCAATACTTAGTTTACTTTATTAGTCGGAGTTAATTGGGGACTTGTCCCATCAACTCCTTGTTTAGATATAGAGGCTTTTTAGACTAGAGTATTTTAGACAGATGTATTAGTATTCAATTCTCAGAATTGATATTCAGTATTTCTTTCAGATTTGATCCTTATGGCATATTTCTACCTAATTTCCACACAATTATAGTATTGTTATTCAGTTATTGTAGTAGGTACCAGTAATGGGATAGCTATTGGTCCTTCAGGATTTTGAGCACTATGTAGCATCTGGGGTATAGACTCGGGGAATTACAAACTAGGTATCAGAGCCTAAGGTTCAATAAAGTCCTAGAAATTCTGAAAGCCACTTCTAGTAGTCTTGTGCATGGGTGTGTAGCGCGCCACACTTATGGATAAGAGGCCACAAGATGTTTTTAGGAATATTTCCCTTCTTTCAGTATTCATGTCCTGTGCGTGAGCATGAGCTCAATTTAACCTCCCAGTCTAATTCATCTCTTTCTTATGCTTTCGGAACATGTCTTCTAAAGAAGCTAACGAAAGAATTAATGAAAACCAGTCAACCCCTTCGCCTGTTTAGGCAGATCCCCTGAATGAACATGTTTCTCATGCTGAATTTAGAGCTGCTTCACAGCCTTACCTCATTTAATAGTTGCTCAGAACAAGCAGCTGGCTGTTATCCTATCTAGGCTTATGGCACATGCTCCACAGAGTAAAGAAGAGAGGCGTAGTAAAAAAGAAAGAAAGAATAAGAGGGCCATAATGTCAAGTCCAAAGAGTTCCCGAACAAATCCTCTTTGATAGTAATATAGCAGACACCATCAGCGTGATTGCAGAGCTGGCAGTGATGTATGTTTCGGGTGTGGAAATCCAGGCCATAGATTCTAAGATTGTCCCCAGTCAAGTCCCCAGGGTCAGTAAAATCATCCCCAAGCTCATCTCGATCATCTGAATCAGTGGGATTCCACTTCCAGTGCCACCAGTGGGAAACACCCAAATAGACTCTATTCTCTTCAGTCTTGGTAGGATCGGGAAAGTTCTCCTAATATAATCACTGGTACGTCATAAGTTTTCTATTTACATGTTTATCCTTTGGTAGATCTAGGAGCTTCCTTGTCCTTTGTAACTCCATATATAGTTTTTGATTTTGGAGTTAGTCCTAAAATCCTAGTAGAGTCTTTCTCAGTCTCTACACCAGTAGGTAATTCTATCATAGCCCGAAGGGTATACATGAACTGTCCAATTATGGTATCTCAGAAGGCCACTTCACAGACTTAGTCGAATTGGAGATGAGCAATTTTGATGTCATTCTCAGCATGGATTGGATTCATTCGTGCTATGCCTCAGTCGACTGCAGAAATAGAATTGCACAGTTTCAGTTTCCAAATAAGCCCATCCTAGTGTGAAGGGGTAGTACTTTAGCATGTATGGGTCAGTTTGTTTCCTACCTAGAGGCAAGAAAAATCATATCTAAGGGATGCATCTACCATCTTACTTGAGTCCAAGAATCTAGCTCAGAAACCCTTAATCTTGAATCAGTGTTAGTAGCACATGAATTCCCAGATGTATTTCCCAAAGATCTTCGTAGAGTTTCTCTCAAAAGGGAAATTGACTTCAAAATAGACTTTCTTCCATATACTCAGCCTATCTCTATTCCGCCATGTAGAATAGATCCAGCAGAACTCAAGGAGTTAAAAGAACAGTTGAAGAATCTCTTAGATAAGCTATTAATTAGATCTAAAGTTTCCCCATAAGGTGCACCAGTCCTATTCGTGCTTAAGAAAGAGGGTTCTCTCAGAATATGTATCGACTGCCGTCAGCTAAATAAAGTCACGGTCAAGAACAGGTTTCCACCTCCCACAATTGATGTCATGTTTGATCAACTTCAGGTTACCAGTTAATTTTCTAAGATAGACATTCTGAAAATAGCTTTGAGGACTCGATATGGTCACTTTAAATTCTTAGTCATGTCTTTTGGTCTTACCAATGGCCCAACAACTTTCATAGGCTTAATGAATTATGTATTCAAATTGTACTTGGACTTGTTCATTATAGTCTTCATCAATGACATTCTTATCTATTCCTGTAGCGAGAATAATCATGCAGGTCATCTCAGAATCATACTTTGGACCCTCAAAACCTATCAGTTATTATGGTATCCATCAATGACTTACACATTACCTCTATGATCATAGCTAACACCCACACACTTTAGCAAAAATCAGGTACGCTTATAGTTCCTAGTATAAGGAGTTATTGTTTACTTAGTACTACAAATTGTGTTCCACAAATACAAAAACTCCAAGCTCAGGTCAGGCAGCTCATGACCCATGTACTCATGCCATGCCTTACAGTATGCTCAGTTCTGATGTCCCATGTAACACTCGTAACGATTAGCTAAATCTAGATTACGTTATGTCTATCCTTAGTTTAGATATCTCATTAAAAAATCCATGAAGTTGATATTTTATTCCTAGAGCCTCAGTTTAGTGTCAAGTTTGGTATAGTTTCTATTGATGCTTCAAGCCCTCATGTTTTAATCCTTTAGTGAACTCTCCTTATGAAATGATGTAATGATGAGTGATCGCTTAGGTGGGGGAGAGTAAATGTTTCATGGTAAGGAATGATTTTTTCATACTTATTTTATACTAGGCTTTAGTTATGAAGATAGACTTGAATATCAGGCTAGTGTGCCTGTGCCAGTAAATGGCGAGCAAGAAATTATATTTAGTTCTCGAGGGGAGGGAAGTAAGAATTTTCCCTAAGATAAGAAGTTGAGAAAATGTAGAGAATGATGTCTACTCAGATCCTCGATTTACATCAGTCCCCATCATGTAGTTATTGGAACTTAGTTACAATATCAAATTAATATTTAGTTAAAAACTTAGTCCCCATATGAGCTCAGTTACAGTCCTAGTGATAGTCTCTGTTAGAGTCTCAACTACCGTCTAAGTTACAATCACAATCACAGTCTCAGTCGATTAATCAGATCAGTAACTCAGTTCAATTTTAAGTTTGCTTGACCATAGCATATAGTTATCAGTTATTCAGTTTTCAATACCTCAGTTTACAGAATATATTAGAATCTTATTATACGCTTGGTCTTGCATTCTCAAATAATACAATTTTCAAGAATTCACGCCCAGTCATCTCATGTTTCCCAGTCAGTCATTACCTCATATCCATAATACACTACAGTTTCAGCCCAGTTATTTAGATTCAGTACAGTTCAATATTACTTAACCAAGTATTCAACTAACAGTCACTCAGATAAGCAGATAAGTTAATGTGTTTATGCACTCATGCTCAGTGCCTATCTGAATATTTTTAGTAGTCTTAGGTGAAGTGTTATACTAAAGTGGAGAGTATAGTTGAGAGAATATTTGAGGAATTTGTCTAAGCTTAACAATATATAGTTACACTGTATAAGTCTTAGTCACTCCATCTTAGATGATATTTCCTAAGCCTCGCATCATATCAAAGAATTTTAGCCAGGATGTGATTTCTTATTCTGCCATTTTCTTTAGCCTATGTCAAGATACCTTGCACCCTAAATTTACTAGCACTATATAGAAAAAGTGTCAAAGAAAGGCTCCAATCGAGTATAAGATTTCAGCATAAAGTAGTTCGCTAGTCAGTAATTCAATTTAGCAAGTAGGCAGACAAGTTCATATGGATTAGTTTCCTATCTTTCTATTCAGTAGTACTGTCCAAAGTCATAGGGATGTAATTATTCCAAGATCAAACAACAATGTAGTTTTGAGTTCAGCTATGTACAAGTGTCATGCCATAGTTTTAGACCCCAGATATTCAGTTACAATTCAATTTTAGGTGGCTTGTACATCGTTCCAATCTTTTCTCAGTAGTTCAGCCAAGTCAGTATCCTTCAGGGGATGTATTATACTAAGGGGGAGATACACTATAAGTTTCCCAAAATTACATAACCAAAACCTTCCATCTTCTCGTGACGTAACGAATCCAGTTTGGAGTAGTGGGTACTTATAAATTGACCCTCAAGTTCCAATCCTAGCCGTAAGCTATGTATTTAGGAACTCAGTTTAGTTTATGCTATACAGTTTATTTATCACGTTTCATACTCAGTTATGTTCTCATATTCCCATTCATTCGTGTTCAATAAAGTATCTCAAGTTTGAGATTGGTAATTTTATACTCTTGAAAATCTCTCTCATTAAGGGGGTAATGATGTTTGGCAAGGAGGGGGAGTTTAGTCCCTGATATGTCGACCCTCATAAATTTCTCAATTATTTTGGAAAGGAAGATTACGAGCTTGAGTTGCCTCCAGATATAGCCTCGGTACACTTAATATTCCATGTCCCTTTACTAAAGAAGTGCATAGGTGACCCAGCAGTTGTAGTCCCCATAAAGGGCCTAAATATTTAGAATAGTCTCTCTTATGAAGAGGTCCCAGTCGAAAGCCTTTACTACCAGATTCGCAGACTAAGGAACAAAGAAGTCCCTCTAGTTAAAATACTTTGACAGAATCAGTCCGTTGAGGGAGCTACTTGGGAAGAAGAAGTAGACATGCGGACCAAGTATCCTCACCTATTCTCGGTGAACTCGAACCCAGCCCAAGGTAACAGTTTTCCTTAAACTTAATCAGTTCCATACTCAGATTTTCCTTCAAAATTGGTATCAATCACTATTGCATATTTAGTCATACATTTATGAGGCAGGTCCCTCAGATGTTCATGCATCAGATATGCATATTCAGTATGAGACATTCAGCTTTTTAGAAATCCCAGTCATGTATTTATGAATTAGTTCAGTCATGTATTCATGCATTAGATATGCATGTTCAGTAAGAAATTTTAGTATATCTATAGTGATAGTCATGTAATCCTATTCAGTTGTGCATGTTTGGTACATAAATGTTCCCAAGGGGAAGATATTGTAAGACCCCACAAAAATCCTAAGTATATCTCAGTCCCTTAAAGATTGATAAGGTATCCCAGACTTAGAAAATTTTAGCTAGGTGTTAGAACTCAATATTTTCTAATTCCCTCAAAGTTTGAGGAATTTATTTAAGACCTTCCCAACCTCTAAAAGTTAGTTTTTAAGTTGATTCATGATCGGGGGGGTCAACAGTATATCTCAGGTAAGTTTTAGAATTTTTGGACAAGCGTAAGGGCATATTTGAAACTCCAAAATAGTAGCTCACGACAATTAGCCTGTCGCACCTCACCTAATTCGGTGCTAGGGGAAGCCAGCGATGGAGACCATGGTGCCTCACCCAGAGTGACGCTCCAGAGCTCGCGGCGCACTGGATTGTACGGTCCGTATATATTTTGCTATTTTGTTCCACATTTTTAAGGGCAGATGGATCATTTTCCTTCACCCCAAAGCTCCATTACACGAGATTAAATCCCCAAATAGCCAAATCCCTCATATTTTTCACAAAATCCTCTCAAGAACAATCCCTAGCTTCATTAAGTTCAAGAAACAAACCTCAATAATTCAACCTAATCTCCATAAAGTTTGAGATTAAGGTATGTGAAGTGTTCATCCAAGGGTTCCTTCAACCCTTGGAGTTTAAGAAACTATTTTTAAAATATCAAGTGTATTAATTTCATGAATTTCATGTTAGGTTTGATTACAATGATCAGTTGGGTTTCTAATCCATGTTTTATTACAAGTTTAATGTATAGTTAATTGATATATGTGTAGTATCATGTGAATCCATGTTAAACCCTTGAATGTATAAATTTATTTTGGTAGTCATGATGCATTAGCATGTTGTTCATGCCCAAGTCTAAGGTTGTGCTTTCCATGTGTTTGACAAAATGCCTAAGTGAATAAATTATGCATTGTGGTCCATTGGTGAACTTATGATAAATTCATTCTAGAACTACATGTTCCAAATTTTCTCCCATGTTAAAGCTATACTTTGTAAGTGATTAATGGAGTGTCAAGGAGAATTGAATAGTGAAATTATGATATGCGAGCATGCATTTCCATTCATGTACAATACCAAGAATATGGAAAAAAGTATTAGTGACTGCATTATGAATAGTTGGTTATTGTCATGCTATCAAGAAGGGTCATGTCTTATTATTATCTATGCTATCGAGTCCATGGGGTATTTAATACACGATAATTTAGCTATTAACCTAGAGCCCGTGTCAGTACAAAATAGTATCCGTCATGTCATAATTAGTAGTACTCTCAATCAGATACAAAACTCAGTAAAACTCAGTAAACTCAGTATTAGTGCTGTTCAGTTTAGTACATCAGTTCAGTGTCTTTCGATTGGGAGTAGGACTTAGTACTGAGTACACCTAGGGATGGGGAATCACCTGCCAGTAGAGGGTGTGATCCTTAGAAGTAGTCCTTCTATTCCAAAACTATGTAGCCCGTGTAGGTTGAGACATCAACTTGCCAGTTGAGGGTTGATGAGGTGTCTTACCTACCAGTTGAGGGTACCACTATTCTTATCCAGAGTAGCTTCCAGATGAGGGTGACTCAGCATTTGTCTTTATCAATGGCACAGTACTAACAACCTTCCAACTAGGGTATGCTGGTTATATGTTTGCCTCACACTATCTCAGTTTCAGTTCTAGTCTCAGTATAGAATTCAGTTTAGTTCTACCAAAATCAAGACTATCAGACACAGTCACTCAGATCTGCATAGAAACTCAGAATAATTCTACAAAAATTAGGTCTGTCACATAAAGTCACTTAGTTATTAGTAATAGAATATTAGTAAACTTAGATATCAGTAAACCAGTGATTCAGAACTCAGTATTCAGTGTTACCATGATCTCAGTTATAGTTTAAACATTCATGCATGTACTCTCATTCAGTTATGTTCATGTTACTCAATCAGTTATTGTTCATGTATATGAACCCATACATATCAGCCTATCTCACTTAGCATACCAGTACATTCAAAGTACTGATGCATACTTTTCTTTTGCGCTATGATATCTTATATCATCGGTTCAGACGCATGGGCTCCCAACTGCACTTAGTATCCCAATCCATCAGCAACAGAGTTAGTGGTAAGTCCTCATAGTTTGAGGACAGATTTATCATTTCAATTATATTAGTACTCAGTGTACTTCAGTAGTTGAAGTTAGTTGGGGAATTGTCCCTTCAGCTCCTTGTTTAGACAATAGAGGCTTTTCAGACTAGATTATTTCAGATAGATGTATCAGTATTAAGTTCTCAGTATTGATATTCAATATTTATTTCATATTTGAACCTTATGGCAAATTTCTGCCTAATTTCCATATAATTATAGTATTTTTATTCTGTTATTACAGTAGGTACCAGTCATGGATTAACTTATGGTCATTTGGGATTATAAGCATCATGTAGCATTTGGGGTACAGACTCGGGGAGTTACAAATAGGACCCACCAATCATATGTTGTCCAAAACCCAGAAATTCAAAAATTTTTATAAGGGTCCCAAACCCAATGTGTTTTAATTATGAGTCTTCATTACAAATAGTGAGTTTCTAAGAAGATTGTTCTCTTATGGTCCATTGATAAGCTTATTCCATGATTCAATGATAAATTGATCCATTAATATTAAGATAAGGTATGAAATCCATATTTATTTATCTTGATTATGATTTAAAGTAAAGAGAAGCATAACTGGTTTTCATGCTATAAAACCCTTATGCTAATTTAAGGTGAATTTCCTAAAGTATGAGCATATAACTATTCTGGGGGTAGTATTTAGAATCAAGAAGGGAATAAGGATGAGTGTATCCTAAATTCCTAGAAACTATTAGCTACCATAGCTAAAAATTTTTCCCAATATGGATGAAGTTTAGTTACCACTTAAGTTAATTTTTGATTCTAATGGTAAGGATAGAACAACTCTCCCCAACAAGAGTAAGATGTTGGACTCCATGATAGCTTACATAGTTTATGTCTATTAGAAGAATCCCCCATAAGAAAAAATAAAAAGTAAATCTTGTAGAACAAAGTATTAAGTCTCATAATGTTTATCCTTATGCTTTATTACTCATGTTTATAATTTTGCAGTCTTTGTTTTATTCAAGATTAAGGTGAGTCATTTACACTTAGCATGTATCATTTGAATGTCTTTGTGTATACTCAACTATTGTTTTACTTAAGCATTCACCCCCACATACTAAGTATATTGTAGGGGTACTGACCCCAGATATATGTCTATGTGATATATTGTCTTACAATGTATGTTCTGGTACTTGTTTCTAGCTACACTATTGACCACGAGCATCATCACCTACATCCTAATATTTGGTGAGTCCTCCTAGTTTGATATTTCCAAGTTAAAGATTTCTATTAAGATATGTCTTTTTCTACCTTCAAGCTTCTATTTATGTTAGTTCAATTTTCTTAAGAGTTTAAAGATAAGTAGGATTAATAGGTTACCATGGGACTACTCGTAGTATTGAGAACCATGTGAAGTCTAGGGGTTGCTTTTGGGGTGTTACAAGATGTGGTGCAGGTTGATTGAAGGTTCTTATTTCAAGTGGTGAGTATCCATCATCAACTTCTGAATATCTCATTTCCCAAGCAGAAGATGTCTTTTTTATTTCTTGTCATTACTTTATATTTGAAGCTCTTATACATATCTAGACTAGTTCTTTAAAAAATATAAGCAATTTTTGTTAAAGGTACTATCTATGAAGGGTGTGATGTGGTCTAGAAAGAAGAGAAATCTTATCATGAGGTTTATTTGTCCTTATGAATTATGGGTAAGTTTTGATGGACTATTTTGAGTCTATTTTATTGGTTATTTTTGTTGTTATTTGCAGGTACTTATGCTACCACATCCACAAATCTGCACCAATGGTCAGATATCACAACCGTGTGGTTGCATTAGTGTTTAAAAATTCCACTTCATCGAAATAGAGAAGTGTCGGGCTTGACATCTATTAAGAGCCTTATCCACACGGATAAAGATGTCAGTAACTTTGGAATTTCCTTGCATCTACTAGCTCACACCTTTGAGAAGATTCCACTTCTATGAAAGTCTATGTGGATAGTGACTCCCACTGTTATAGAAGATTCATTGCACCTGGAACATCGCACCTGTGACCAAATATCTCCGTAGGTGTGGAGTTCGTTGTAGGTAAACAGTGGACTTTCCTCTTTTTAGTGTTATTTTGATATTTCAATTTTTGGAACTTGAAAACTCGATTTTGGAAAAGCTAATAGGGGTTTTGCAAGTGTTCTTTTTGGGATTTGATTCTTATACTAAATTTACACATTTCTAATGATGTAAATATATTTTTTTCTTCATACTTTAATTTTATACTACAAAAATTTAGGAATTTTAGGATAAAGATAAAAATGATAATGTGATGATTTGAAGAATAATTTTAACTTCATTTTCAATATAGTTTCATATTTGGGTTCCTTAAGTTTTTGGTAATGTAATTTTCAATTTAAATTTAAGTATGGACATATGGGTGTCTATGGTTCCATTTTCTTATGAAGAATACATATGCGATCAAATTGTGCTCATTCAAAGTATTTACATACCAGTTACTTTTATTGGAGTAATAGGGAGATGAAGGGTCTCATTTTGAAGAGATGATGCACATCTTTGCATATGGGTTCTTCTATTACATAAAAGGTTTAAATGATTGACTTAATTAGGTTATTATTACTCATCCTTGATTATTGGGTTTTAGTGAGAAAGGTGGGAGTGATTTATAATGCTTGATAGTTGTTGATGATTATTTTACTTCCTCTTATGATAATTATTTTGGTAAACCAAGAGACATTTATGGTACTTGTAATGACCCAAACCATCTTTATGCTAAATTAGGAGGTAAAATTTGCATTAGTCCTTTCTTAAGCAATTTTTAAGAAATTCAGGACTAGTCTAGTGTTGGATGATTTGTGAAGTTATATAGTCTAAGATAATCTAACACTAATGTGATTATTGGTGGTGATGTTTTATTTAAATCTTAGATAGATAACAATATTGGAAGTTGTAGTAACTTGTGTCACTTAAAATGGGGTTATAGAACTCTGATTATTGATTTTATTATAGAGGAGTTGGTTAATAAGGTCATTTTTCAAAGAATATGTTGTAAAATGATCATAGTTGGAGAGTGTCCTCAAGATTCTGCCTTAGGATAGCTCTAACGAAAAAGGGAACTGCTACAGTTTGACAAGGTACCATTTTCGTAGAAGCTTGGATTACATCGCAAACCATTGCAGTGGTAATTTAACTGCTATATCAGTAACAAACAATAGTTTGACAATTTTAAACTAAGAAAATGTTTTTTATTCCCCGTTATCTAAAAAATACAAGAGAGCTCTAGGGAAGGTGAATTTCTATAGAATTTAGAATTTTTAATCTTTAGAGGTAAGCTTATTACATTCTAAACTTGAATTACTCTTTATGATCTTTGAAAACCATTAGGAAACTTGTTCACGATGGAATTGGGGTTTAACACTAATTCATGAAATTGATGTAAAATCATGGAAATGAGTAAACAATTAGAAGATAATGATTCTAGGGTGTAAGAAAATATTGATTAATGTGAAATCATAGTTGTTTATGCTAAATAAAATGGGAATAATGATATTTAAGGATAGAAAAACCATAACATGATAATTAAAGTTAATTTTATGGTTAAAATAGTTACATTTTGATCACTTGTAGCTAAAGAGAGATGAAAATATTGAAATGGATGTGTGATCCTATTGTTTTAGATCTAGAACAAGTTGAAAGGGAAAGATAAGACAAGTTTGTGGCCAACAAATATTGTTTAGCATGGAATCATGAAAGATTAGACAAGCTTAGCTCTACGCTTGTATGTGTATTGAGTAATTATGAATGTTTTCAATCACTACATAGGATTATTGATTGCATTACATATTCATACACATTAATATTATTGAGATGATGGTGATGACGATACGTAACTCATGATGTTTATGAGGTTGTTGATGATGGTGGTGATATGGATGAGATGATGAAGTTGATGATGTAATTGAAATAGTGATCATGATAATGATGATGATTTTTATGAGATTGAGAAGGGAAAAATATGATACATACATCTTGCATTCATACAGTTATTCATGTGCACTAAATATTGGTTACAATTATGTGTTGTGATGCAACATGTTGTTGAAAATAGCTAAGTATAAACTTGTGTAATGTGAGCCTATTATTCTTCTTATGTGAAGTGTTATAAATATGTTGATTTCTCTAATTAAGGGTGTTGTGATGATCATTGTTGCTCATATTTGATTTTCTTATTTGCATAATGGTGAGTTTAGTCGGCCTATGATTTCTGCCAGTACTTGTTGGTATACTAATCTACATGCACTCTTATATTTGTTGAGTGCATAGTGTATCTTGACTTTTGAGATATGACCTCAAATTTAACCAGCACTACTGGATTCCAATTTTAGGATGAACACCATGACTAGACAACCATTGGAGCTTAATCATTATTCATGTCCCTTATTTTGTGACTAAACCATTCCTTTATATAGTTTCTTATTCTAGACAATCAATTAGTTTTAGTAGTTGATTTCATTTTTATGTTCTTGTACGGTAACTTTAGGTCTCTAGGATGTAATAAATAGAGCTTTCCACACTCTATTAACTTATGAATGATGATGTCGGTTTTACAGTTTATCTATTCATCGAATAAATCCCTTTTAGAATCTGTTTTAAAATGAGGTTAATATAAGACAAATGTGAAAGTAACAATTGAGTTAGTGAGGGTTGAGTTTAGTATGGCTTTCACTCCATAGGTTAGTGTAGATGTCAATTATGACCTTTTGAATTGAGACAAAGGTGGTATCAGAAGCTTGGGTTCGTAAATGTCATCATACACAAATAGGTTTAGTAGATTCTTGTGGAATGGTATGGAGATATCTATACTTTTCTTCGAGGGGATACAAAACCTAAGGAAATAAATTCCTTTGTTTCTTCATTTGGTTCAATTACTTGATTCTAGTTGGTATCTAGTGATACGAATTCGTATCTAGCTCTTTCATTCATATTTTGAAGATGGTGAATACATATTACACATGGCTCCCTAGCACCAGTACCAGCACTAGAGCTAGCAGTAATGCCTGCACCAACTGCTGAGGCTGCAATTTAGGGTAGGTCACACGTGAGGGGTAGGGTCAAGAGAAGAGAAAGAGGGGCAACATCTGTCAGGGGCAAAGATCGGTCAACTAGAGGACTGGCTAGGTAAAGGTCTTCATCTTGTCCTCACCATAGGATGCTCTAGATTTAGCTTAGGAGGAGGATAAAGAGATTAAGGAAAAGGAAATATTGGTCCCATAAAATGGATACCTGCACAAAATGGAGCAACATAAGTACCCTTAACTGTAACATTGATTCAGCTGGTGTTGGGGTACTTAGGCAGTTTGATGGGAACCAATGATACTTCTTTAATTATAGTATTTCCATCCGTAATCCTACAAAATGTAGTTACTGTGGCCCCTACGATGGACGAGGGCTTAGAGATAGGGGTGTATCCCTGACAAGACTTTGACCAGTAATGACAAATCATAAAAATGGATTTTTTTTTAAGTTTATGAAGATGAAACCCTTAGTATTTGAGGTTACAAAGTCAAAAAATATCACGATCCAATTTATGAGACATGATGGCACCTACTTTATCTCGCTAATAGGTAAGACAAACTATAGTCATAGAAAGATACAATGGACTAACTCGGTGGAAAATGGCGTAAAACTTGAAAATTAATAATTAAAAACTTAGGTAGCAATTAAATCATCATAATAGTGCAATATATAGATAGAAAATCAACAATCATCACAAGAATAAGTAATTTTAGTACAAGAGCTACTGGAAATAAACTTTGAGTACTAAATAGTCAAATACAATTTGTCTCAAAGATGAAAGAATAGACATATATAAATCAAAGGAAAAAGGGTAACTCTGATCTAAGATCTCATCCAATCTCCGAAATCAACCCTACACGAGCGTCTAATCAACAGTGAAAACTAATACTCTTATCTAGACCTAAAAGGTACAAAAATGTAGTATGAGTTCCAAAACCTCAGGTACTCAGTAGGCATCACAGACCGACTGGTGTAAATTATTATACAAGTATGATAAGATATAAGCTAAAATATGAAAAGTCAAGCAAAAAATGGTAAACCTTAGAATAAGCTTTGACATTATTGTACATAAATAAATAAATGCATCCAAAATAGTAACATAAAGATCACATAACTATAACAACAATATTGGGGCCCATAAGCTAGTAAGTGGGGAAAAGTAAATATCCCAACACAAGGCCTCATAAGCCTAAAAGGTATAATCAAGGAAACAAAGTGACCGAATAGCCAAAAATTATCAAATTATCATGCAAAAACCAAGAATCCATCTAAACCACATCATCTTATACATAACTCCCAATGTTGGACTAGAGCTGGAACATAATAGTATCATCATCATTTGTCGGGCTTAAACAAAAACTCATATTATCAAGATTATCATCAAATACAGTACTCAAACTAGAACTCAGATTTATAAACTGTATCAACTAACCATATCAACAAATCATACTAATAAAATAACTCAATAGTTTACACCAATGGACTATAACAATAGATCATCACTTTTGCTCATATCTATACATTGAACCAAGAATCACAACCATAAGTCTTATTAGTACCTACACCCATAAACAATACCAATACCATATCTATTAAGTCATGCTAGTAACCATGCCCATATGCCATGTCAACAGTCATATTCATAAGTTATTTCAATAATCATATTTATAAGGCATTAATTATATCCATAAGTCATTAATCATATCTGTAAGCTATTAATCATATCATTAAGTGATTAGCCATATCTATTAGACACTAATCATATCTATGAGCTATTAATCATATTTATAAGCCATTAATCGAATATAAAACCCATTAATCATTTCTATAAGCCATTAACCATATCTATAATCCATTAATTGTGTCTATAAGCCATTAATCATATCTATAATCCAATAATCATGCCTATAAACCATTAACCATATCCATGATTCATTAATCATATACATAAGACATATAATTGATCATATCTATATCGGTATCATTAAGCATGTTGATAGGCCATATCATTAATCATATCAGGAAGCCATATAAATAACTGTATATATAAGACATATCATTAGCAACACCCGAAATTAGCATCTATCTTTCAATATCCAACTAATATACTTATTAAATATATTCAATCTCCTCAAGTCCCAAACCAAACATTAATATAGGTATATCATGCATAAATAAGTCTACAAGGCTAACACAAGTCTTGTCTTAGGATGGGCAAATCTATTTTAGGCAACTTCTACCTAAGACATAAGTAACAAAGATAATTATTCCTAATTTACGGTTTTGCAATAGCCTAAATGGTTCAACTAATCTAGATATTCTCATTCATACTTCTAATACCTAAATTCACCATATCTATCACAATATCATTACCATATGATAAGATAGCTCAATCTTTGAAGAAGGTAAACCTAGCCTACCTGGATGTCGAAGAAAAGCCCAAAGAATCTACTAAACCATCAATTTTCCTTATTAAGAAGCTTCCGCAAGGTGTCGTGCTGTCAAATCAGAATCTACTTATCAAAATAAGAACAATGATACCCATATTGCACTATTGTGCTTTGGATCCAAAAAGTATGTGAAAATCCCATGTGGGGCCCGCTTGTGGAATCACACTTTCAAAAATAACACAACGCCCCTCAATGCTCAAGGAACCTTTATCCAAAAAATAGTGAATTCCATGCTATAATTGTGCTAAAATCAAGCCACTAAACTTTTAGGGGTTTTAGATAAGAATGGATAGTTAGATCATGAAAATAATAGAAGCTTACAACAAATTCGAAGGAGAAATGCTTAAATAAACTTTACCCAAGCTCCAAAACTACCCATAATTGATTCTCCCTAGAGTTTCCTCTTTTTAGTGTTCAACATTCTAAGGAATGAGAGAAGAATGGTGAAAATCTGGCTAAGTGGGGTATTTATAACCTTCCCTAGTATGTGGATGCCGCTAAAGAGGACAATGAGCCGCCTTAGCCGTTGGTGCTAAAACACCCAGTTGATCACTACAGCGTTCCCTCACAAGCATAGCACACCGCTAAAGTGGCACTTGTCAAGTTGGTCAGGGTAACTGAAGCAACCTCTGCTAAAGCAACCTTTAACCATATTTCCTTGGATCAGTTGGAGACTTGGAATATTTTGAGTCTCACCCACTCCTCAAGATTTATTCAAAATACGATATTTGCAAATGAACTATGATACTCTATAAAATTTGATATTCTAGACTCAATGACATAACCAAATTTCCATCCAATGTTGTTTTGATAAAAGATAAGTCCCACACACACTTGCCATTTTTCATAACTTTCGGCCAATAGCCCAAAATGAGTTCGGTAGCCTTGAGACCCTTGCCAAGGATCCATCCAACCTAAAATTGTTGTTTCAAAACTATTAGAACTGTAAGAATTGGCATATTAGGTCATTTAGCTAAAATTTTCACATGTTAGTTAATCTGAACCAGCAAAGCCTTTAAAATAGAGAATTGGCTTTAAAACCAAAGATGCTAGATAACCAAACAGTAAGTTTAAGCAAGTTATAAATGACTTGGGGAAACTATAGGAAATATATAAATGGTGAAAATGAGGGAAAATAAAGAAAATGACCTAGAGGGTCATTACAATATCCACTACTAAAACAACTTTCATCTGTGAAAGTAAAGGATTAGGATGTACCGAAATCCTTGAACAAATGAGGATACTAGGTCTGTATCTCACTCTTGATCTCCCAAGTAGCCCCCTATATAGGGCGGTGCCTTTGTTGAACCTTAACTACTAGAATCTCTCTAGTGCATATCCGCCTGACATTAATAGCCAATATAAGCACTGGCTCCTCCACGAAGGTTCACTGTTCATCCAACTGAACTAAGTCCCATATAAGTACATGATAAGGGTCAAAGATGTATCTCCCCAACATAGAAACATAAAAAATTAGATGGACAACAGCAAAATTTATGGGTAAATCTAACTCATAAGCCATCTCACCAACAATGAGAAGAATCTCAAAGGGTCTAATATATTTGGGGCTGATCTTTCCTTTCCTCCCAGACCTTATCATACCCTTCACGGCTGATATATAGAGAAATACCCAGTCACGAACTCCAAATCTCAAGGCACAAAGTCTACGTTCTGTATCAGCTCCTGCCTACTCTGAGCTGCCCTCAACCTATCCTAAATCACCCTGAGTCAATCTAAAAACTCTTGAAGCAAGTCAATACCACGGGGCCTAATCTCGGAAGTCTCAAACCATCCAACTAGAGAATGACATCTCTTAAAATATAATGCCTTAAAAGGTGCTATATCAATATTCAAATAGTGACTATTATTATATTTAAACTTAACAAAGGCTATGTATTTCTCGCACTAACCTCCAAAATCTATCACATATGCTCGAAGCATATCCTCGAGAACCTGAAAATTCTACCTTGACTGCTCTTTGGTCTGATGATGGAAGGTTGTACTGAGATCCACTTGAGTACCTAAATCCTCTTGAAAATCTCTCCAAAGGATAGAATTGAACACTAAACCCTTATCTAAAATGATAGATATAGGTGTACCATACAAACAGAATATCTCACTAACATAGATGTGAACTATTCTCTTAGGGCCAAAGGACATCTAAATAGGAATGAAATGTGCCAACTTGGTCAACCGAATCACAATGAACCAAAAATAATTGGAACCATGGAAAGTATGAGGGAACCCACTAACAAAGTCCATTGTAATCTACTCCCATTTCAACTCGAGAATAAGAAACCCCTAAATCAAGCCACCAAGTCTTTGATGTTCGGCCTTCACCTGTTGCTAACACGGGCAATGAGCTACAAAGTCCACCAATCTCTCTTTATACCACTCCACCAAAATGCTATGTCAAATCTCAATACATCTTAGCTACACCAAGGAGAATAGAATATCTAGAGCTGTAAGCCTCGTGAAAAAATGATAGAATTAAGTCATCAACCCTCAAAACATAAATGCAACTATCAAATCTCAAAACACCCTAAGAATCTATGGTAGATCTCTTGGACTCACCACTCAATAGCTGATAATGGATAATGCAAAGTCTTTTATCCTCAAACTGGCAATCCAAAATCTTCTCAAATAGCAACGACTTTATCGTAACACTAGCAAGAATCCGCCTAGTGCCTAAAATATCAAATTGCACCATTAATTAGTCTAAGGACTAAATGTCATATGCCAGCGACAAATGAGAAATTGAAATGTAAGCCATGCTACCATACTCACTATCTTTCGGCTCAAGACATCCGCTACTATATTTTCCTTGCCCTGATGATACAAGATAAAAATGTCATAATACTTAAACAACTCCATCCATCAATGCTTCCTTGAATTAAGCTCCCTCTAGGTCATAAAAAACTAAAGACTATGATGATCTGTGAATATCTCACAATGCATCCTATAGAGATAATGTCTCCAAATTTTAAGCGCGAAAACTACCACCAACAATTCCAAATAATTAGTGGGGTAGTTGCGCTCATGCACCTTCAGTTACCTCAATGTATAAGTAATAACATGACCCTTCTGCATTAATACACAACCTAAATCAATACTACAAACATCAAAATACATTGTGAATCCCTCACCCTCAATAGGAAGAGCTAAAATAACCTCCTTGCTTAAAGTGACCAATGCCTTGAGCTTTCCAAAGCTTAATTTACATTCCTCAGACTATCAAAAAAGAACCTCCTTTCGAGTTAATTTGGTCATTGGTGCTGTAATAGTTGCAAAACTCTCAACGAACTGCCAATTATAACTGGCCAAACCAATGAAGCTATGAACCTCCGTTTGAGATATAGCACGAATAGCCTCGATCTTTGCTGGGTCTACCAAATCCCATCCTTCTACGCCATATGTCCAAAGAATTTCACCTACTTAAGACAAAGCTCACACTTATAGAATTTGGCAGAAAACACACCATCTATTAAAGTTGGAGCATAATTCTCAAATACAGCATATGTTTCTCTCTACTCCTTAAATACACAAGAATGTTATTGATGAACAAAATCACTAAACTATCTAATAAGGCTTGAACACATGGTTCATCAAATCCATAAATGTGGTTGGGAGGTTAGTCAACCCAAAAGACGTTACTATGAACTCTAAATGATCCTAATAGGTCCTAAACACTATACTCATTATATCCTCAACCTAAATCCTCTACTGATGGTAGCCTAACTTCAAGCTAATCTTTGAAAACACCACTACTCCCTGAAGCTAGTAAAAAATATCATATATACAAGTCATAGGATATTGATTCTTCACCATCACTGTAATGACCTGAGACTACCCCTAGTTGTCACACAGTGCTTATGACCCCAAAGGACCACAAGCTAACCTATGACTTTTACCTGCTGTGAGCACTGAATAAAAATACTGTAATAATGTAGAAGATAAACTAAAATGCCATAAAGTTCAGAATACTATTATCAAAATTGAATGAAATACTAATAACTGTCTAAAACATTCTAGTCTGAAAAGCCTCGAACTGTCCAAATATGGAGTTCCAACTCACTCCGATAACTAAAATAATAAACTGCTAGATGTACTGAAGAAATCTAACATCCTCGGAGTATGAGGACTCACTGTAATAACTGCTACTGATAACTGGAACTAGCTATGTACGGTTAGGAACCTGAGCATCCAAACTTATGATATGAGACATCATTGCGTAAGAAATGAGTATGCTATCAGTACGTAGGAATATACTGGTACGTTAATTAAGGTAAAGTTGAATGCATGGATTTATATGCATGAACACTAACTGACTGAATAATATACTAGAGCTAGATTAGCATACTTGGAGAATCTGTAACGACTGAACATACTGTGTATATAGTAACTGAGTTTACTGGAACTAAATCTGATAACTAATAACTGAATATATTGATGACCTAAGATTACTAATAATCTAAAATTATTAATGACCGAGTGATTGTATTTGATAGTCTTAATTTTGTAGAACTGAACTGAGTTCTATTCTGAAGACTGAGATTGAAACCGAAACTATGGGAATCCTCACTTAATCTACATGCCCCTGAGTAAACTGAGTTGGGTCTAACCTATAAACCCAGTTGGAAAAGCTCCAGTACTTTGCCACGAGTAAAGACACTGCTATTGTCAAGCCTATCTGATGGGTGACCCTAAATAAGAAGTCAAGCCTAATCTAACGGGTGACCCCTAGGAGGTAGCCAAACCTTAATATGACAAGTGACTCTTTACATCCTATGTTGGCTATGTAGTTATGTAGTGTGAGACTCCTACTAACGACTATGACTTCCTGAATAGAGAAGTTGTCACCTTTACACTTGCTCGGTGCTAGTTCCCACTCCCAACTGAATGACACTAATTGATTAGACGAGACTAGACTAGACTAAGTTAGCTAGGTTTGATAACTGACTGAGTTTTGCTATTCATGTTACTACGGAGTTTATTCAATAGTTACTAAGGATCTAGATAAATAGATAGATTGTTGGGTATTAAATACCCCCAGGACTCGATAGCATGAAAATTAAAGCAAAGCATTATCTTGAATAGCATAACAATGTTCACTTGGTCATAATTCATTCATTGAGACATTTCATTAAACACTTGTAATGCATTAACTTGTACATGAATGGGGAATACATGTTAGCATGCTCTAATGGAATTATTTCATTCTCATAGACAATTTATCAAGGACATGAAAACATGCTTGGTTCACTAAATCACAAATACTTAGGGTTAAAATAGCTACAACAATCATCTTGCAAACTGAAGGATTTACTATGAATATCATGTAATTCAACACATACTAGAATCAATTCTTGGAACTTATAATCTAAATCAAAGATTAAAACTCAAACAACATCATGAACATGAATTCAATCTAATCAAACATGGAAATCATAAATCATAAATCTTTTAATGTGAAAAAGGATTCTTAGGCTCCATGGAAGGTAAGGATCCATGGATGAACCTCTAACATACCTTAATTTGAAAGTTTCTTGGAGAGATTCTTGGGATTGACCTTGATTCTTGAGAGCTAGGGTTTGTTTTCTTGAGAGAGAAATACCTTTGATTTTGGGGGAAAAGTGAATAATGAAGGGTTTAAACATATTTAAGGCTTAAATCCCACATCTGGGTAGAATAAAATCATGGGAAAGGACTATTTAAACCCCAGGCGCCCTTTTATTTTTCATGAAATTTCTCGATCTGGTCCCCTGGCGTTATGCACCACCATCGTGACAAGCCACTGGAAAATGACAACTGGGAAATTGCATGGTGGCGCGATGCGGTAATATCGCCTTGCCAATTTAATTGAGACCTGAAAGTTCACCACGACGCGGTGGTATCTTGTTGGAACACTGGAAAAGGAAAATTCTGAAATTAAGGTTTGACATAAAGTGCCAATATCACGGAGGATCACTGGTTTCTTACAATTACTATTTTGGCTGGCTCCGCGATGCATTGATGGCTCAGGTGTTACACTGTCTTACTAAAATAGTCATAACTCTTCGCCTTGGTGTTAGATTTGGGCAAATTTTATATCAATTTGAAAATTCCACATGTATAAAAGTGTATTCATCTTTAAAGAAGGTCTGACATTTTTAGGATGAATTTAAGCTAGGTAAAAGTACGGGGTGTTACAATCACCTTATTAACTTGACTATAATAAATACATATATGAATGGAACATCTTTCTTCTTCACAAACAACACAGGAGCTACCCAAAAAGTCATACTCGGTCTAATGAAATCCATTCAAAGAAGAATGTTGTGAATTTATTTGTTTCAGCTTGATAGGAGCCACACAATAAGATGCCATAGGAATAGGTTGGGTTCCCAACATAAGATCAATAACAAACTCAATATTATACTTGCGAGCAAGATCAGGTGGATTGATTGAGAAAACATTAGGAAACCATCAAATTGCAGGAACAAAGTCAAGCAACAAACTTTTCACACCTATATCACGAATATATGTGAGATAAGACTTGTAACCAATCGAAATAAGACACCTAGAACAAATATAAGAAATAATCCTTGCCAACTTATGGATAATTGACACGACATAAACCAGGGCCTACTCGGGTTGGGCATCTCAAGTATGATCGGTATCGGAGACCTCCCCTAATACCCAATTGTAACTACTTTGTATCCTATGTCGGATGAATTTTAAACATATAATAAGATAAAGAAATAATAACTAAAAGACATTTAATTAAGTCCACAACTATAACAAACCAAATACCTGACCAAATGTCCAATTGGTGCAAACCGTAATGCCAATACCAATACCAAGGATGACACTAATACTGACACCACCCATGCCCATAGTAGTCCCATAAAGCCTTTAACAAAAAACAAAGAACATCCAATCGGGACATGCCCCCGACCATATCCAAAACCAAAGTCCAAGAAACAAAAATAATGTAAAGAAGTCCATAACATGAAATAGAGTCTTCAAAGTATGGACACTCACCACTTCAGTCTGACACAAAGTTGTCCCTAAATCCAAGTCACTGAGCAGGAAGAGTAATACGGCTAATTCCTGCATCGCGTGGGGATACAATGCCCAAAGAGGGTTAGCAAAATGAATGCTAACATACTTAGGAATAAGAATAAAACAATGACACTATTTAAAACTAAAGTTAATATCCATATGCAATCATATGAATACATATATATACACCAGGCCGAGAAAGGTAATCGGGTTTATCATACATTTATAACCTTGAACC
Source organism: Capsicum annuum (assembly GCF_002878395.1). Taxonomy (NCBI): domain Eukaryota; kingdom Viridiplantae; phylum Streptophyta; class Magnoliopsida; order Solanales; family Solanaceae; genus Capsicum; species Capsicum annuum. The sequence continues at coordinate 123,758,081 of NC_061118.1, forward strand.
TAGGTTGTTTAGCTCTGTATCCTAAATCCACCCACTGGCTATAAGGTTTCAGCTTCCCTTACTAAAAGGACACCAGTGCGTGTTAGCCATACGAACTGAGAAAAACTAGAGATGACTTATATATTTCCCTAAAATATAAGTGTGACATCATGCACAAGATCTCCAAGACCAAACCTAACCTCAACAAATATGAGTTTACAATTTTGGTCCCCCCCCCAAAACCTCCACCTTCTATGTCTTCGCTAACACAACCCGCTTTAAGAGTACATTAAAACCATTCACATATAACCAACCAATTACCAAGGAGTCTTTTTATTTAGGCATTAACCATTGTTATCGTCATACAAAAATTAGAGTTTGCAAGTCTATTCATTTATGCCATACCAAAGCTATTAAACCAATTTGACTCCAAAGCTTCCAATTTAATACCACAATAATACCATGAAAACCACTCATTAAAACATGCTTTTAGTTGAACTAACAACAAGGGAGGAATAACATGCCTTAGACACCAAGAAAGACGAAAAGAAATAACCCACTAGAGCCTTAATTGATTGCCTTGGAGAAACCCTAGTCTTTTCTTAAACCAAGAGCTTGAGAGAGATTTTAAGAGTGTTTGATTGAGAATAATAGGTTATGAAATGTCATGGGATTAAAAGGAGTAAAGAGGGGAAATGTCCAAAATACTCCCAACTTAAATTGTAAAAATCTCGCAGTTTGTTATAAGTTGTCCCTTTAACACATCACCACAACATATGACTGGTACCATCCAGTCGAAACCAAAATAGAAGGTGGGACACCCACACAATTTCCACCATACTACTATATTGCCCCAACTCATGACCAAACTATATGACTTGTATGGTCCAGTCGTACCCAATATAGATGTCAAAGGGATTTACACTGGTTAATATATGTTTCAACTATACAACTCATACCCTATCCCCATGGCTCTTAGTGAGCCACTCATACTCAGAGCTAAGTCAAGTCACTAAGTTTCAAATTAACTGAAGGATCAACCCAACAGCCCATCACCAAACCATACGACCCGTACCCACCATGTCATAACCACAATAAAAGCCTAACCATCACTCACTCAAAACCTTATGAGTTGTGTCACTTGAACTACTATACGACGCGTATGGTGAGTCGTTAAAGCTCAGGAAATTTTCAAAGGCCAAAACCTAGGGTGTTTCAATAACAGCTCCTTGCCACATGGTCAGGGGAATATTGGTCATGGCTAAGGCAATGATCTTGGCATAATAATCCTGCACTACATGATAGTGGGATAACTAGTCCATGCCCAGTATCACATAAAAATCCTCCATATCTAACAAAAACTCTCAAACAATCACAACATATGATCTAAAAACCCAATCCATTATTAAAAAATCTCCCACGAGAGGAGATACACATAATGGCATGGATAATGAATCGCAAGATAAATCTAACCATGGGGCATAGTAAGTAGATGCATAAGAATAAGTGGATTCCAGATAAAATAAAGCAAAAGTCGACTGACGGTACACTAAGATTGTACTTGTGATAACAATATTAGAAAACTCAACCTCAAGTCAAGAAGGTATGACATACAACTAACCACGCCCTCTAGCTGGCTGGGATTTTAACTTACCTTCTGTGCTACCTTTTTTAGAACCTCCACAAGCACCCGGGGTCGAACCTTTATGACCATGCATGTCATCTCTAGTAGGGTGCAGAACTACCTAAATTGGTTAAATACTTTGAATAGAAGGCACCATCGCTAAATGATTGGGACACTCTATCAAGAAATAACCAAAATCTCCATAACCATACCATGCCTTAGGCGCTAGACTGAAACTAGAAGATTCGACTAACCTAGAATAAGCACTATGTCTAGAATAGAAGAACCCCTCAAAGATTAATAACGACCCTAGCTAGGACGATCGCTAAAGCTAGACTGGCCACTGTCGATTATCTAAAGCACGACCAAAATGGGTCATGTAGATTGGCCCTGATGCTAATAAGACTAACGTGGAGGGTACCTTCCCTGAGAACTACTATCTTTGAATCGAGAGCTACTATGAATCCCACTGAATCTACCATGATATCAAGTCATCTTATTGTTTACCCCTTAGAGCTCGTGATATATTTCCTCCATAAGCTAAGCATGATAAGAAACTTAAGCAAAACACTTAACCGCAATAGCCAAACTCTATTTAGACATTCGAATAGGAAGTCTCAATCCTCAAATAAAGCAATGAGCCCTCTGATACCTGATATATGAGTAGATGCTAACATATTTGAGGCTTTTAACTCTAAATAATTGTGATATCTTAAGTAACTTTTAGTTATTTTTGATTATTTTCTTGTGATATTATAGTTGTAGCAAGAATGGGAGGAAAATATAGGAAAGATGAACAAAATAAGTAAAATCTGGTACAAGTGAGCTGCTATGAGTCGGACAGCATTTCTTGCAAACCGTCAGAGATGTGGTAAGCTACCAGAAAAAGAAGTCAGCAAGAACAGTAAAGAAGAGTTGCTGGATAAAGGTGACGATATTCTCAATATGTCATTACAAGTGTGGTAAGCCGTCAGAAGATGCCGTCAAGTAGGATAGAACATGGTGAAATAAGCTGAAGGTTTGACGATATTTGCTACACGCCGTCACTCCTCTGGTAAGCCATCGGAGGACATCATCAGAGTGAGGCAGAATAGGTTAAGAAGGCACGACTTCTGATGACATATCTGAGACGCCGTCAGAAGCCTGATGATCAACACCAATATGCTGTCACCTAAATCCGAGCCCAGTTGTGATTTTGTTATTTTATTTCCTTAATTAGGATTTAGTATAAATAACATATTTTAGGGTTTTTAATTCATAATTCATCTATCAGAAATCAACTCTAAGAAGAGAGAGACATATTTTTGCTCTCTTTCATAAAATATTCTTGTGTTTTCGTATCAACTATTTTTGGGGTTTCGACCTTGTGATAAATTGGAGGAACTACTTGTTGTTTTCTATCCATTCGTAAGTTTATCATTATAATCATGAATTTAAATTGTTATTTAGTTCATCAAATCATGAGTGGCTAATTTCATTAGCTGGAGTTATGGGATCCATGGATTAGGGTTTGATATGATACTAGGTGTTTAACGGATTCAAAGAGTAGTAAAATATCTTGAAATTTTGTTGTTTTAACTAAAATCTAGATTTTGGAAATATTAGGTTATGCCTTAGGTTTTATTTGCTTCTAACGGAGAAATAGACTAGAGGACGTGAATTATCAACAGGGACTCAGAAGCTACCAACCTTCTGTTTAATGATTAACGTCGTAACTGGATTAATCTACCTGAGATAACATCCTATTGGAAATAGATAAATTATATATGTTCGAGAGACTTAGATAATAAATTGTCTGGTGAGGTCGAGAAATAAGTTAGATAGTATAATCGTCAGGGATATTCTTTTGTTCTACTCATTCCAAGAATCTTTAGCATTACCTAGTATCTGTCAATTCCCGAAACACCTGGTGAACATAGCTCTAGTTTCCCATTTATCTTGATTACAAACACTAAAGTATTGAAAGTGACAATTAACTCTATATAAACCTTAAACCCCCATTTTATCTTTTCATATTGATTGTTTGAATTTAACTTGTAGCTATAATTTCAAACTAGTTTAATCGCCACTCATATTGTTCCCTGTAGATTCGACCCCGACTCCAAAGTTGGGTAAATATATTTACGACGGCCGCCTTACACTAATTTTAGGTGTAAGTTGAGCATTATCAATACCTAGTAGTCAGAATATAATTAGCATGCCTATCCAACTCATAAAATTGAGCCTCATACATTATAATAGTCATGGAGTCCTGCTCTAACCTCAATAACTGATTCCTCAAGAAATCCTTGAGACTCTGGGGATTCACTTATCTTAGAGGATCTCGAAGAATTGGCTCCATGTTAAAAGAGAAGATCCAGCTAGCTTGAAATCAAGCTAACCTTTCCACTAATGTCAAGCTGCCAAGTCTAATTGACAAGTAGTGTAATCTACACCACGAGTATTATCTTGGCGAAAATTAAAGAGCCAATCTCAAGAATCTTCCCAACATCTTCTACTCCTCCGCAGACATAGTAGGTTGGGCAACTACCTGCTAAGAAACTACTGATGCTGGAATGATCTTTACTTGGGGAATCGCTGCTATAGGTTGTGCCCTCACCTCAATACCACTCTAATCTATAAACTGTGCACCATTAAATGATGCACCACCAACCAATTTCAAAAGATGATCCTAAGCATCTTTGAGGATTAAAGTAGAAATAAATCTCGATGACCATCACAAGATGCGGAGGAAGAATTTTGGGGCCACTAGCTGGGGACATATTCCTGGGATGTCCATGACCTCTAGGTTATCCACTAATAGTGAAAGGATCCCTTGGCTCGATATAAGGATCCTCATCTTGTGTAGTGGTTGCACGTGTCCTAGTTATTTGCGAAAGAATGAAACTAAAGGATTGCTTTAGAAATCAATTCAGTCTCTTAGCCCAAAATTATTGTAAGAAGTAAAGAACTCTTAAGAGAGTCCTATAGTCACTCGAAGATAAGAAACATATGTCATTGTTCCAATCCCTAGGGCTTTATTGGATACTTGCTCTGGTACAAATAATACAGGTGAAACCTAGGCTCTAATACTAATTTTTCATGACTCGATTTACATGTCGTGATGGCACCTACTTTATCCCAACAGTAAATAAGCCGAACCATAGCCTAGATCTAGATGCAATGGTCAACTCACTAGAAAATGATCTAAAAGTCAAAATTAACAATTAAAGACTTAAGTAGCAATGAAACAGTCATAATAGTCTAATCGATAGGTAGATAATCAACAACCATCCCTAGACTTAGTACTGTTGGTACAAGAGCTACTATAAATGAACTTTGAGTACTAAATAATCGTATGAATTCCATCTCAAAGATGAAACACTAGACATAACCATGACTCCAAAAGCTTATCCAGTCTCTAAAATCAACCCTGCATGAGCGTTGAATCAGCGGTGGCAACTAGCACTCAAATCTACACCCAAAAGGTACAAAAGTGTAGTATGAGTACCAAACCCACATGTACATAGTAGGAATCATTGGCCGACTAAGCTAAATCATGATATAAATATGATAAGATATAACATAAAGTAAGCTAAGTTAAGGTATAAAGGAAAAACCTGGAAATAAGCACCAAAAATGCTATATATTAAATAGTAACATAAATATCACATAACTGTAACTAGAAGATTGACCCCCATAAGCCAATAAGTGCAAAAAAGTAAATTACCCAACGAAGGACCCCATAAGACTGGTGGGTATAATCAAAGAAACTAAGTAACTGAAGCCCTAAATTGCAAAATTATCATGACATAACCAAGAATTCATCCAAATCATATCATCTCATACATAATTTACAATGTTAGACTTCAAATGATACTAAATAGTATCATCGTCATTATCATCATCGGGCTTGGATTGAAACTCATATTATTTTCATTATCAACTGCTAGACTCAAACCGAAACTCATATTAATAAATTGTATCAATGAATCATATCAACAAGCCATACGAATTAACTAACTCAATAGACTATACCAATGAAATATAAATAAAGATCTTCACTTTTACTCATATCAATAAATCATATCGGTACCTACACCCATAATAATACCACTACCTCATCTACTAAGTCATGCCAATAATCATGCCCAAAGCCTATATCAATGATCATATTCATAAATTGTTTCTATAATCATATCTATAAGCCATTAATCATATCAATAGGTTATTAATCATATCTATAAGCCATTAATCAAATATATAAGTCATTAATCATATCCGTTAGTCATTAGTCATATCCATAACCCAATATATATATATATATATATATATATATATATATAAAAGCTATTAATCATCTCCATAAGTCATTTATCATGTTTATAAGCCATTAATTATATTTATAAGCCATTAATCTTGTATATAAGCTATTAATCATATCTTTAAGACATTAATGATATCCATAAGTCATTAATTATGTCTATAAGAAATATTCCATTAATCATCTCTATAATCCATTTATCATATCTGTAATCCATTAATCATGTTTATAAGCCATTAATCATATTTTTGAGTCATTAATCATATCTATAAGCCATATTATTAATCACATCGATATCTATATCACTATGCATGTCGATAGGCCATATCATTAATCATATTTAGAAGCCATATCAATAATCGTATTAATAATCCATATCATTAGCAACATCCAAAATTAGCATCAATCTTTCAATATCCAACTAACATACTCATTAAATATATTTAATCTTCTCAAGTCCCAAACTAAACATTAATAAGAGTATATCATATGTAGATAGGTCTACAAGGCTAACAAAAGTCTTGGCCTAAGGTAGGTCAAAGTCGCCCACTTCTTATCCCTAAAATCCATTTTAGGATACTTCTACCGCTGACTAGGCTAAGGTATCTAAGCTCATTTCTAGATGTTGAATTAACCTTAAATAGCCCTATGATAGTAATTCTTTCCGTGTATGAACAACTAAGTGATTCCCATCTAAAATAATAACAACTAAGGAAATTTTCCTTAACTTAAGCAACTACAACCAATTTCACTCTAAGCATGAATGACTAAGGAAATTTTACCTAGCTTGAGTAACTGAGGCATTTCCATTCTAAACATGAGCCACCAACCAAAATTAACCTAATACATGAGTAACTAAGCTAATTACTCCTAATTTACGATTTTAAGATAGCCTAAATGGTTAAACTAATCAAAATATTATCATTCATACTTCCAACACCTTACCACTCCATATCTCGCATACTATTATAATAATACTACGAGATACCTCAATCTATGAAGAAGGTAAACCTAGCCTACCGGGACGCTGAAGAAAAACCCAATGAATCAACTAAATCACTGCTTTTCCTTTTTTAGAGGATTCCACATGGTTCCACGCTATCAAAATAACAATATACTCATCAAAATAAAAAACAATGATCGCGATATTTCTTTATTGTGCTTTGGGTTCAAAATTACGTAAAAATCCCATATGGAGCCCGCTTGTAGAACTGTATTTTTAAAACTGACAAAATTCCTTTTATGCTCAAAGAATCTTTACCCCAAAGAATGGGTGAATTTGGAGCTATAATGGTGCAAAAATCAAGGCACTAAGCTTTTAGGGATTTTAGATAAAAATGGAGAATTGAATTAAGAAAATAAAGGATGCTTACCACAAATTTAAAGGAGAGACACATAAATAAACTTTAATTAAGCTCTAAAACAAACCACAATTGATTCTCCCAAGAGATCTATTGTGCAGAAACATGTATACGTGGTCTACTAAGTAGAAAAATGGTCTTAATAAAGCCAAGTATCAATCCCATAGGGACTAGTGTTAAACAACTATCCAATTATAGTTCAAATATAAAGATAAGCAAGTGATAAAGTAACCAAAAAAGAATGAGATTTTAAAACTCAAAGTAAAGTACACAATACGATAAAGTAAAGGCTCTTGGACAATAATGAGGAAAACCCAAGACTAAGACACTAGAAACAATCATACTCTGCTATATAGCATCATTGGTTAGGTTAATTAGCTTGGTTGTTTTTTCTTGGGTTGATATTATGACTATGGCCTTCTAAACATCTAATCAACTCATTTACTTAGACCCACAACTACATCATTGAGCGGAGAAATGAGAACTAAGTTAAATACATTTATACTTATCCCTAGTATGAACCAAATAGGGTGTATTAGGTATATTTCTATTTTAAACACAAATCATAACTTCTTTCAATTAGATGATTATAATCATATTCTATCTATCCCATTGTTATACCATATCATTCATCCTTCTGAGTTCATAATAGAGTTATGCATGTATTTGAAGGATAAAAAATCCTTAAAATAGTGATAAAAAAGATGTAAAAACAACCAAAAATAATAAATAACATAAACCATTCAATTAATGTCAAGTTCGCTCATGTTAGCCACTCATGGACATGCAAGTAGTCACAATCAATGAATACATGATATAATACATAAATAAACTAAAGAAAAAGAGTAAAAGCCCTATTTTAAGACTCCTCAATCGTGTTTCAAAGCCCCAAGTTCATCAAAGGTGGTTACATAAGAGTTTAAGTGTCCTATTTATAATAGCACCAAAGCTGCCGATTTTGACATAGCAGTGTGCCACACACTTATTGCGTAGCCTAGGTTCGGTATAATGTTGATATCATGGTGATCTACTGAAAGTAACATTTTTGGATGTCCCCGATATTGTGGCATATCCCTTAAGTGGTTCCTAAGGTCCGTGGCATGCTAATGAATCCCAAAAATCCTAATTTGTTCACATTGTACCGCATGCTTTTGGTTCTTTGTTCCTTGATTTATGGTGAATTTTTCTCTTAATTTATAGCTTTTATATCAATCATATATCATCTTTATCAACTCACCAAGCATCCTAAAACATCAAACACCACAAATTAGAGCTTAAAACATAATTGAATCCAATACGGTATCTAGGAAGGAACATAGCTCAAGCTAAAAGTACTAGTTTTTGTGCTTAATCTTTAACTTAATGTTTTGTCTCTTGGCTTATTTCAATTGAACCTTAAACACTATAAACACATTATTCCACACATAATGAAACAATTAACTCATTACACACATGAAACGATCCGACCCGAGGCCCTATTGTAATAGGCATCCTAAGTCCAACCATAGACCGGGGACCACCCCCGATACCCTACCCACCCCCCAAGCACATACCTTGAGTCAGATGAATTTCAAACATATAATAATATAAAGTATTTTAAACTCAAATACTATAGGATATGTTCATGACAGTGACCAATCCAAACAAGTCTAGTCATCTAATGCCAAACTAACAACCATAACTAACCAAAAATATTAACCAAGTCTAAGTACATAACATAATCAGATTAAACAATCATAAATACAGTGAAACAGTTTCATAAAAAATACCAATACCAATGCCAAGGCTGACACCAATACAGACACTGCCCTTAACATTCCATAGTCGTTCCACAATACCTCTTACTAAAAGTAAAACGATATCCAATCAGGACATGCCCCCTGCCATAGCCAAAACCATAGTCTATAAAATGTCCAAAGTATGTAAAGACATCTATGACATAAAATAGAGACTTTCGGAATATGGAATTTCACAACATCAATCCAAAAGCCAATCTCAAATCTGATCACTGAACAGTAAGAATAGAATGGTCGGTTCCTGCATCGCATGGGGATACAATGCCCGAACACGAGTTAGCGGGTGAATGATAGCATGAACTTAGGATAAGGATAAAATAATGCCAACCTTTTAAACAAAGTAAACAACCATATGCAATCACAACCCTACATACATATATACATATTTATATCCATGCCAGGAAAGGGAACCAGGTTTAACATGCCTTTAAAACCACTAACCTGGGTATATGTAGCTTAACCGTCCTAGAACTACCTAGGGCTATATGGGTACAATGTTATCCCCTAAATGAGCCCCAATGCGTGTAGCTGCATGAACCGGAGATACCATAGGAGTAGGGGATTCTTGTGTAACCTTTTCTCTCCATGATACATATATACAAGTGAAACTTAGGGAATTTCCATGTACCCCATAATCATCATAAATAGTCGCCATGACCAATCCTCATATTGGAAAACATGAGTTTCTAGTGTCTGTCCATTAGACTCACTCTTTCATGATTGGATATCAAACCCCACCATTATTGCCCAACTAAGCTTTTAGTACAAAACCATGCCCTATTCCATTAGTTATTAATGAAGGCTATTGAAAGAGACCAAGAACACACGCAAGTGTACGTGGTCTTATCAAGTAGAAAAGTGGCCTAATTAAACCAAAGTATCGATCGCACATAGACTTGTTTTAACATCGATTCAATTTCAGTTCACTGTTTAGATTAATTTAGTCCAAGAGTAACCAAAAAGAGTTTGGATTATTGTAAATTAAAAATAAATTAAACAATCCGTAAATTAAAGTCTTGGAATAATCAATAAGAGAAAACCCAGGGTTGAAGCACTTAGAACAGTCATACTATGTTATTGAATTTTATTCGTTAACTTACTTATCTTAGTTGTTTATTCGTAGGGTTAATTGTATGATCATGGTCTCCCGACTTCTAATCTTTTACCTAATATGGACATTACAACTACATCATTGAGCGGGAATGTAATAATCTAATTAAGTTAATTAAAGCTATCATCCTACATTTGAATGAAGTAGGGCATCAAAGTACATCCCCGCCCTAGATGCTAAGTTTAATTCTTTATTTTATAAAAGAATACAAATCCTACTTTATTTATTCCCATGTTCTATCTCCTCATTTCCTCTCTCAAGATCAAAAGGTCAACAATATATGTATTTTATGGGTGATTAATTCATAAAATAATTAAAACAAGAATAAACAAACAACCAACAATGATAAGCAACATTAATCGAATTTAATCCAAAATAATAGTACTCATGTTTTTGGCTTAAACTCCGTAAAGAGGATTTTTAGCCACTAATATTCATAATCACAATCTGAATAATTGAATACATGTTATGAATAATTAAAATCTAAATTAAAAAATTAAAAATCAAATACACCATGCAGCAGCCTCCTCCGAATTAATTCCAATTGGTGTCCAAGTGTTTTCCACCTTTTTACGTGTGCAAGTGTCCTCCTTCCCCTAATATTGTACAAGAATTATTTAATTTATTTTCCAGCTGTCCACCAAATATTATTCTCCTTATTTTTGTGGGATTTGGAAAAAGGCACGTGCCCCAAGAAAAATTCCCACCAAAGATTCCCTTATCCTTTGATAAATATGCCATGCAATATATTAATTTACAATAAGACAAAGTCAACTAATTCGGCAATGTGTATATGGCTATGCATAGATCGAACCATCGTGACACGATGCTGGCCGCATTGATGATCAACGCTACATGATGGTATCGCATCGGCTCACTGAAATTAGCTTCTAAAATTCTTGTTAAGTGATGAACGTCCCTCTTTTTTCCATGCCTTTTGTAGTGTATTTCTAATAAATTTTCGGACTTTAAATCATCAATATATCACCATATTTAGATCACAAAGCCTCCTACAATATCACACACCATAAATTAGAGATAAAAAAATGCAATATTCTAATTGATGAATCAAAACAAGAGCTACAATAAGGCAAATTCGCAATGATCTTCAACTTTATATTCCGACTCTTGACTTAATCAAATTGAGATTTGTACTTAACCAAAAAAGTTATTCCACATATAATTACACCATTGGAAAAAAATTAAACACATTAGAATCCAACGAAGCCAACTAGACATACACCTAGATTAAGCTAGTAAAACTAATTTTCTGGGTTGAATTCTAAATTACTCAATTAAGCACAAACTTGTTTGAAAAATAATTTGAACATTGTAATCACATATTTGGACACGTAAATGATTATTTATATGAATATGAACAAGTTAAGCACACGAATTGCTCTCAAAACAAGGCTAAATAAGCTAGAATAATGATACCGAAGTATATAAAATCAACTCAGATCATCACCCCACACTTAAACTCTTGTTCATCCTCGAACAATTCTTACATCTAAGTAGCATAAGTTGCAGGGACTCTACACTTTTACATAATGGAAAAAAATCCAGCTAGTACTACAATGACTACATGGAATGAAAGTTTCTACACAATGCATGTTATATACACAATTGAAAGCTCATGAACAGTACTCCAAAACATCCTAGACTCAAAAATTGACTCACCTAGTTAGAAAACTCATGCATATTGTTCAACCAAGGACATCATACAAATCACCCACATGTGCCCCTCAGAATAAGAGAGTTACCCATAATTACTCATAATATTGCAATTTATAACATAATGGGTACTAGAATCAAATTACGCTTACTCTCATGAAGATTTCACAAGTCACACATAATCAACCAGAGTCTTGAACTTAGTATAATGCTCCACTAATATTGGAATGATGAATTTAGGATCAAATAGGCCTTTTTTGGGTTGTAATGTAGGCTAAGGATGGGTCGTAACAATTTGGGAATAGTGACTAACCTCTCTACGCGCTTTCACTATATTTAACATTTAAAACCATCTCCAAAAACCAAGTTACACTTTTTCCATCCACCCATCACCTTTATTTTTATCCTATCTCTTTTAAGCATTTTCACAAATGCATGGTGGATGTATTGTTTATTCCTTTAAGATTCAATTTTTCTTATTTTCTACAATATTGGGAATATTTCTATCATCAATTATATCACATCCATCCACCATACATCAATTATTAACACCAATAACTATTACCTTGGAGAATTAATTTCACCCTTTTCTTCTTCAATTTCTCAAACTCCTTACTAATTCAATTTTTCATTAAAGTACTTAGAAGCTTTTTGGATCAAATTATGGTCTATCAAATAAGGGGATTTGGCAACATATGAGACTCCCAAAGAAAAATCTAAATGCACAATGGGGGTTAACTAGGAGAATGAATAAGGGTAGATCAAATAAAGGTATAAAACAAGGTTGTCAAAGAAATGCCTATATCATCTCCTAAATCCTCATTCTTTATTTCACTTTGCACACACACCAGGAAAGTTCTAGACATCATATGCAACAAGGAATATACAAATAACTCACATTGGACATGACACATGCTCAACTCAATAGGTTCATCATAGACTCTCAACCAAATAATAACATTAATAAAATTTAAGCAACAAGAACAAGAGTCACAAACTTTAGCCCAAGAGTCTCAAAAATAACAATTCATTCCATCAACATACTTTTACAAACAATCCCACTTGCATCATGTAATAAAAAATAGCACCAACAAGAATATTTCACACAAAAAATTTTAAATTAAGCTGAAATTTGGGAATTTCCCCACCCCACACTTAAAAATCTATTTTGTCCCCAAAGTGAATTTAAAGGTAAGAGATAAAAATACTCCCTGAGGCCTCTATGCCTAGGTAGTAGCATCTTATTGCATTAATGGAATCCACAAGACCCCATAATTAGTGTTTTCCATGCTCTTTAGCTCAAGTTTATGGTACTCAGACTTCCCATTAACCCTTGACTCAACCAAAAACTAAAATTACGTGAAATAAAAACTAAAAAACTAAAAAGAAAATATACCTAATTAACTTGGGTTGCCTCCCAAGCAGTTACTGATTTAGTGTCATAGCATGACCCAACTTAACTCAACCATATTCCTTAACCCTTTTACTCCATTTTGGGAGCTATTTTTTCTTTTATTTCTGACGTCTTGAGTTTGCACTCTCAAGGTCAACATCTTTCTTCACTTTAACCTTTATCATATTGGGAAGCAGTGGTATTGGAGGTTCGGTTCACTCAATAAAGGTGTTAGAGGAGGTCTTTGGCGGGCTAACCACCTCACACTCATCCCCTTCAACAATAGTAATCATTCATAAATCTTTATAACGGGATAGCGCATTTAGCGGTTTATAAAATTTAAATACTGCCTCTTTATTTTCCAACCTCATTTTTAGCGTGCTCTCTATTACATCAATTAAAGCTCCACCTATCGCTAAAAATGTACATCCTAAGATGATTTGTAGCTATTCGTCTGCCTCAAAATTAAGAACAATAAAGGCAGCAAGAATAATGAATTTACCAACCTTTATGAGAAAATCCTTAATCACTCTTTCTGGACAAGCTATGGCCCCGTTTTCCAACTACTATAGTACAAAGCTCGGCCTAGGCTTCACCAAACCCAATGCGTTGAACAAAGATAGTGGCATTAAGTTGATACCTTCCCCTAAATCACTAAGTTTCTACACCACCTCACTTTTGTCAATATCAATAGGAAGAGTAAACTTCCCTAGGTCATTAAGATTTTTCGGTATATTTGGAGTGACTACCGAACTACACTCTTTGGTGAGTGTTATTGCCTCCATATCCTGCAATTTCACCTTATTAGCAACCACATCCCATAAGTACTTTGCATACTTTGACATTCTCTGCAAAATATATAACACTGGTAAATGAATGTGAAGCTCTCTGAGTGTGTTAGAGAACTTCTTAAACATTGCATCCTTCTTTACTTTAATTTGCCTATAGGTAAAAGGTAGTGGCAGCATCTTTTTCTCTTCTTTTTAGCAACTTTTTTCTTTCAAGTACTCATACTTCCTTGAATTTTCAGAAACTCTATCATTTACCTGTTGGGTCACCATATCAGCATCTACTTCCTTTGTTTCCTTGAGAGGTTCTCCTTGAAGCTGTTTACCACTTCTCAAGGTGATTTTCATAACCTGCTTTAGATTTTCTGTATCTGCTGGAAATTTACCTTATGGTCTAGTATTCATTTCCTATGATAATTGTCCCACTTTGAACTCTAAACTTCTTGTGGTCGCTTGCTGATTTTTCATGTCTGCAGTCAACTGTGTCTAATTTGCTAGAATCTGGTTTAACATCTCTTCCATGTTACTAGTTGACTAATTTAATTAGGCCTGTGGCTGTGGGGCATTCCATGGTTGATTTGGTGGTTGAGTTCTCCACTTCATATTATAAGCATTACCATAATTTGTCCTTTGAGCATTACTTACATATATCACATATTCTGGATTTGAAGCACACATGGCCATTGAATGGGCATTATTTCTGCATACTTCACTCCAACCCACAGCTTGTTGGATAGTATTAACTATGGTTGCAGGTTGTACTACTCCCAACTTCATGCTGCTAAATGTTGTGTTGATCAAATTTTGTAAGGCCGAAAATTGTGTTGATAAGGCTCTGAATTGGTCCACCTCGAATACGCCTGCAATTATTTTCGTGGCACTTCAAGAATCTGAATACCACTTTAAATTTTCTTTTGCTATGTGATTCAGTAATGTGTAAAACTCATCATAATTTAATTTCAGTGTTTGACCACCTACGACTGAATCTAGCAAAATCTTTATATTGTGATCAAGAACATCTACAAAAGTATGAGCAAATACCTCATTGGACTTTTGGTGGTATGGACAATCCTAAAGAAGGTACTTGAAGTATTCCCAAGCATGATAGAGGTTTTCATCAGGCTTCTGCTTGAAACTCACTATCTCACTACAAAGTCTCGCAGTTTTTCCTGATGGAAAAAATTTGATGAGTCACTTTCTGGCTAAGCCATCCCATGATGTGATTGAATTGACCTGCTCCACATACAACCATCTTTTTGCTTCCCCTAATAGTAAATGGGGAAATAATGTCAGCCTCACATAATCTGTACTCACCCCAGTTGAAATAAATGTGTCAGTAAGCTCAATGAAAGTTTGCAAGTGGACTTATAGATCCTCATATGAAAGCCCTACAAACTGTCGACTACTAATGAGAAACTGAACTATGTTATGTTTCAACTCTAATTCCCCCCAGCAACTGATCTTTGAATTGGGGAAGTCATGTTCGTTGGAAGTGGGATGGCCACTTCCCTAACTGTCATTCAAGCTTGTTGTTCTGCAGCCATTATCACAAGATTCTCTTGGTCTTCTGTGATTTCAGGAATTTGGGGGAGAAGGATTGCTTCTCTCCTTCATTGATGGTAAAGTTACTAAGGTTCAGAGATTGGTTCAACCAAGTCCCGAGCTCTTTCCAGCTTATTAACCCAAAAACCTATTTCCTGCAATGACAAAACCAAGACCAAGCGTAAAAACATCAAATAAATCTAAAAGTAAAACTAAAATAAATAATTACCAAAATACAAGTCTATGAAAATGGCGCCAAAAACTTAACAGCGCCCAAGCACACACGCAAGTGTACATGGTCTTATCAAGTAGTAAAGTGGCCAAATTAAAGAGAAGTATCAATCTTACAGAGACTTGATTTAACAATAATTCAATTTCAGTTCACTGTTTAGATTAATTTAGTGCAAGAGTAACCAAAAAGAGTTTGGAATATTGTAAATTAAAGATAAATTAAACTATGCATAAATTAATGTCTTGGAATAATCAATAAGAGAAAACTCAGGGTTAAAGCACTTTGAACAGTCATACTATGTTATTGAATTTTATTCGTTAACTTACTTATCTTGGTTGTAGATTCGTAGGGTTAATTGCATGATCATGATTTCCTGACCTCTTATCTATTACCTAATATGGACATTACAACTACATCGTTGAGTGGTGATTTAATAATCCAAATAATTTAATTAAAGCTATCATCATACATTTGAATCAAGTTGGGCATCTAAGTACATCCCTGTCCTAGATGTTAAGTTTAACTCCTTATTTAAAAGAGTACAAATCCTACTTTTTTTATTTCCGGGTTCTATCTCCCTAATCCCTCTGTCGATATCCAAAGGTCGACAAAATATGTATTTTACGGGTTATAAATCCATAAAATTATTAAAACAAGAACGAACAAACAACCAATAATTATAAGCAAAATTAATCAAATTTAATCCAAAATAATAGTACTCACTTTCTTGGATTTAACCCCGAAAAGAGGATTTTTAGACACTAATATTCATAATTGTAATCTAAATAATTGAAAACATGTTATGAATAATTAAAAGCTAAATTAAAAATTTTAAAACCTACTACACCGTGTAGTAGCCTCCTCCAAATTAATTTCAATTCGTGTCCTGGTGTTTTTCCACCCGTTTTCATATGCAGGTGTCCTTCTCGTAATATTGACCAAGTATTGTTTAATTTATTGTCTAGCTGTCCACCAAATAATATTCTCTTAATTTTGTGGGATTTGGAAAGAGGCACATGCCCCAAGAAAAATTCCTACCAAAGATTCCCTTACCCTTTAATAAATATGCCATGCAATATATTAATCAAAAATAAGACAAAGTCAACTAAGTCGACAACGTGTATTTGGCTGTGCATAGATCGAACCATCACAATGCGATGTGATTGTAAACTCAGTCTCTTTCCTAGCATGGATTTTATATATATATATATATACATGTATATATATATGTATGGATGGATGGATATGATTGTATATGATTATTTACTTGGTTTCAAATGTTTGCATTAACTTATCCTTACTCCTGAGTACGTGCTAGCATTCATCCGCTAATCCATCTTCGGGCGCTGTTTTCCCACATGATGCAGGAATCGGACATACTACTCCCCCTATTCTGTGATTGGATTTGGGGACAACTTTGTGTCGAATTGTAGTTATGAGCTTCTATACTCTGAAAGGCTACATTTCATGTTATGGACTTCTCTATATATTTTTGTTAATTCTTAGACTTTAGTTTTTGGCTATGATTCGGGACATGTCCCGATCAGATATTGTTTTTATTTCGGATAGATGCTTTGTGATACTACTTAGGGTTAGCATGGGTGGTGTTAGTATTGGTGTCAGCCTTGGCATTGGTGTTATTAGGGCTGACACCTCTTGGTTGTATTCTATTTATGATTGTTCTATTTTGTTATGTCATATATATTTGAATTTATCCGGCATAGGACATAGGGCGGTTATGGTTAGGTATTGGGGGTGGTCTCCTGTCCCAATTAGGATTGAAGCACCTTACACGACTAGGCCCTAGTTTAGGTCGTGTCATTATCCTTTGTGATATTGGTGCGGCATGGAGGGTAACCTCTGTCATATTAGTGTGTTATGCCAATGTTTAAATTTCATCTAGTTTTTGTTATTTTTTGCTTAGGATAAGGTGCTTTTGGTCTTTTTACCCCTTGTACGACCCTATAACATAAAATAACCCCATTCTCTTCTATTTTCAAAGATCAAATCATTCTCTTTCTCTCTTAAACTCAAGACCCAAGAACATTCAAGGATTTTACTGTGAATTCATTGTCCGGGCTCCAAACTTCAAATTGACGTCAATGTCTTATATATTCTAGGCATATTCTCTACCCTAAACTTGAATTTTACATTGTGACATTAATTGAATGGATTTTTTTGTAATTTAAATTATGGGTTTTGAAATTGGATTGAGGGGCTTTTTTCCTTACTGATTTATTTACTTGATCCATGTCTTACATTAATATTTAATACTTTAAATTAAATTTTTGGGTACTAAATTAGTGCATTTTTTGAATGATTGGAATAGAGGACATGAGTTTCTCTAAATTGGATGAATTTTAGCTAGGAATTGACATTAACCTTAACCCACTTAATAATTTTGGTTTTAAATCTAGAAAATTCTATGGTTTAAGTTGTTTTGAACATATTGCATTGCGTTAAAGGATAAATGGATATGAATATGGTTTAGGATTAATTTGGTGGCCTAGGTTTTGAATTTTAAATGAAATGTGGTATTTCAATTTGTTTTGTGAATTGGTTTGACATAATTAATTTATCTTGCAATCATATTGGTATGACGATTCCAAGTGGTAAATACCTTAATGAATGACTCCTAGGTTAATGGTCGAAATTATGTGCAAAGTGATTCTAATTTGGTCTTAAAGGGGGTTGTGTAGCTCATCATGAAGGTGTAAGTTTGGGGGGAGAGGGAGGGAGATGAATACTAGAAACCATGATTGTCGGCGCTAGGGGTCTATATGACTGTGTGCTTGATGTACCCTTGATAAATATATATATATATATATATGGGATGTTTATTTCCTTGGTGGCTTTAGCTTTCCATCAGTTCGTGCGGCCAACACATACTAGGGCCCTTTCAGCAGGGAAAGCTGAATCCATAAGACCATGGTTGCCTTTATGACGGATCGAGCTACACTGTTTAGGTAAATGGTTTTAAACTCTCATTTTCATGGCTAAATTTGGTTATCCTCATATTAATATTATAATATTAAACTTACTATTATGGAGTACAAATTGTGGGCCTATTCTTAATTTGTATTTATTTTTTTGAATTATTTTAAGTGGATATCTCTAATTGGTGTATCGTATTGATATTTTACATAATTTTTATTATATTTTCTTTTTCCTCCACCATTTTCATACATATTCGATTACAATTCTTACTTGGTTCATTTCTCTGTACGTGTTTCTTTTCTACTGTGATTTTTTAAAATAAATATATATTGAAATTTTCAAGAGTACTTTGATCATATTTTTTTTAATGTCTTTAAATTTAAATATGGTAATTAGTGTAAATTTAGAAAGCGATAAAATTTAATTAGGTGTTGGTAAAGTAATCTTTAATTTTCTAGAAGTGAAAAGTTTATTAAAGGTTGTGCCAAGGTCAAAACGAGTACTTATTGGGAATGGTGAAAAATATATATTTAAATTTTCTAGAGTACTTTGATCATAATTTTTTAAATGCCTCTGAAATTAAATATAGTAATTAGTGAAAATTTAGAAACAGATAAAATTTAATTAGATGTAAATTGGTAAAGTAATCCTTCATTTTCCAGAAGTGAAAAGTTTATTAAAGGTTGTGCCAAAGTCAAAAGGTGCACTTTTTGGAAATATTGGGAATAAAATTTCTTTTGATTAAAAATGTATTTTATTAAATTAATTTTATTAATGATATTTTAAAATCCTAATTTAATTACGAGTACTTATATAGTTATTTACTACTAAGAATAATATAGATAAAAAAGTATTATAATACTCTCTCAACTTATTAAACTGGACCAGTAGAATGAAACATTTATTTTTGATATATCAACCAAGTAAAATGAAACATGTGGAGTGCTCTCTTCATTTCAATTTGTGTATTTGGTTTTAATTCGAAAGTAATAAAAAAGTAATGAAAATATTCAAGTATACAAAATTGTCCTTTAATTTTATGATTTTAAACATATCCTATTAGAGTTTAAATTAAAAATTTATCAAAAAAGATTCTTTCTTAAAGTATCAAAAAGGAATTAAGATAATTAAATTTATTTTTATGTAGACAAATAAACCTCTATACAATTAAGAAATCAATAAAAATTGATATTACATAAGTAAGGGCAATTTTGGTGGAAATATATCTTACTTTCCTAGATAATTTATTTCTTAAGGGTTATCTCTAATCTAAAATATCATATACTATGGACAAGAAGGAGTATCGATTACCCGTTGAATTATTTGTAATTATATATTTATTTGATAAAGTTTGGCAACTTTATAACCACATTTTATTTTATTGCTCAAGCATTTACTTTATCTTACTAATTACTCTCATTCATTTTAATTTATTTGATACTTTTAATTTTTTAAAATTCATTTTAATTAGTTTTTGAAGATAAATTAATTTGGAACAACATAATATTTTTCAATATTTTTATATATTTAGGAATTATCTATATATACATAAAGTAAATTAATTCTTTAGATTTTTTTAACGAGTTTAGTTAATTTTTTTAAACACTATGTATAAATCAACACATTTAATTCACATCAAAATTATTGCCCACAATATTATATACGTTTTATTAATTATGAAGTAAAATAATATATATATATATATATATATACATACATACACACACACACACACACACACATATATATATATATATATGAATGTGTGCTTTTGGTTTTAATTGATTTTGGAAATGGCATTACTTTATCACTTTCCCTGACTTACATGCTAGTGCTTATCCCATTGATTATCCAAGGATGCTACATGGTTTCATGATATCGGGTCCGAAGAATTTTATGTTGATCTTGTGCATCATTAGGTGGTTGAGCACGTTTTTTAAGTTGGCGTGAAGTGGTGAGCCTCCATCCTTTGGAAGGCCTTGTCATTTCGTCAGTCTTTCATTATTATCATAGTACTTTTTTGATTCTTTTTGGTCATAGTCGTAGGCATGTCCCGACTTAGAGGTTATTATTTTTTTAGAGGCTTTCATGGACAAATGTGGGTTGTTTGTTTGTTTGAATCTTAGTATTCTTTGAGTTATTTATTCATCTTCCTATTACAATTTGATTGAATTCTGCTTAATTGTCAATATTGTACTCTTGAGGTTATGTTAAGGGACTGGTTTCCTGTCCATCGTGGGCTTGAGATATCCATCACGACTAGGTCTTGGTTCAAATCGTAACAGTAGTACCCAACTAATATCAGAATGTTAAGTCTTAGGATCAAATAGGTATTTAAGGGTTGAAATGTAGGTTAAGGGACGGGCAGAAACTATTTTGGACAAGAATAGTGACAATCTTTCCTAAGAGCTTTAATACATCACATTAACATTTTTCTCTATCTATTCACAACCAATTTCCTCGAATTTTATCTACAGACTACTTTATTGTGCCCCCTCCTATAAAGCTCATTTACAAATACATAGTAAGGAGTATGATCTATCACACATGCTTATATTTTTAGACAATTATATGAAAATACATGAAATAGGGTGTATTACGTATATTTCTATCCTAAACACAAATCATAACTTCATTCAATTAGAAGATTACAATCCTATTCCATCAATCCCATGTTCTACCTATCATTCTTCCTTCTAGGTTCATAATAGAGTCATGCATGTATTCCAAGGGTTGTGAATCCTTAAAATAGAAATAAAAAAGATAAATAAACAACTAACAATGACAAATAACAAAAACCAATTCTATTAATGACTAGAGTACTCATGTTCTTGTCCTTAACCCCGAAAAGGTGCGTTTAGCTAATGGACACACATGTAATGACAATGATTGAATCTATGATATAATCCATAAATAAACTATAGTAATGAAGAAAAAAACCACTAATTAAAGGCTCTTCAATCGTTTTTCAAAGACCTAAGGTCGTTCAAGGTGGTTACATAAGATTTTAAGTTTACTATTTATAGTAGGACTAAAGTTACAGATTTTGAAATAGTAGCGTGTCACGCCCTTATCACGTGGCCAAGGGTATGTGGCACATTTATATAGCTGTGAGATACTCTAAATAACATTTTTGGATGTCCCCAAGGTCGTGTCATGGTCCTAATATTGTTCCCAAGGACCGTGACACGCCAATAAGTCCCAAAAGTCCAGATTTGGTCACATTGTACCCCATCCTTTTGGTTCTTTGTTCCTTGCTTTGTTGTGACTTTTTCTCTCAATTAACATATTTTATATTAACCATATAGAATCTTTATAAAAAATAAACCGTACTACAACTTCAAACACCACAAATTTAAATCTCAAATCACAATCGTATCCAACATGATAACTAGGAAGGAACATAGCTAAAGGTAAGAGTACTAGTTTTGGTGTTTATACTTTAACTTAATATTTTGTCTCTTCTTATTTCAATGGAATGTTAAACACTATAAAAAAGTTATTCCACAGATAATTACACCACTAAAATATTGGTGAATCATTACACGCACTTTAATCCATCGAGATTTACTAGAAAAGCACATAGTTCAAGCTAGTAACACTAGTTTT
Organism: Capsicum annuum; assembly: GCF_002878395.1. NCBI lineage: Eukaryota > Viridiplantae > Streptophyta > Magnoliopsida > Solanales > Solanaceae > Capsicum > Capsicum annuum. The sequence continues at coordinate 123,780,430 of NC_061118.1, forward strand.
CTTGTCTAAACTCTAGGTGACGAAATTGATTCTAAACAAACCTTAAAAATTATAATCAAGTAGATTAAAACATAGATGCTGAATTATATCATTAAACACTCATTAAGAACATAAGAAGTCGTCAAAATAAGGCAAAACAAGCATAGATAATGACATTTAGGTGCATATATCCACCTAAGATTACCACCCTACACTTAAAGCCTTGTTCGCCCTCGAACAACTCTCTACTTAAGCGGGAAGATCAAAGAAAACTTCAACACTATTACTATAAGAAAGACACTTAATCTAGCACTAAAGTGACCAATCAATCCACTTACCATTTATTAACCTAGGCCATTTAGTGGTGGAATCGTCATACCGACCATACTTGCAAGTGTTTTTTGTCCATAGCGAACAATATGTAGGTTTAAGGGACTTCCAAGTGCCCTTCCATTTACCATATTAAATAACTTGGGGGATTCAATGTACCCCACATGCATAAAAACTTAGTAATTCAACTTTCAAAGTCATTTAAACCATGCATAATTACTTTACCATGATTTAAAACAAGCAAGAGTTCTATTAAAATTACTCAATACAATAAAAACATTATTATAGGTATTTTGTCTAACACATTGGGGGCATAATATAACCAAACTAATTTCAATTACCATTAAACCATTCCCATGCATTACAATAATTCAAAACCACCATTAATGCACATAAGGCAAAATTAAAATGAAAAAACCATATCCAACCATTTAATATAAAAACTCCCAATTCTTACATTAAAAACCAAAATCATACAATCAATGCCACTAAAACTTTTAAAAAACCATGATTCTAGATAAAATTAACAATGAGGGAAGAGAAAATGCCTTAAACCAAGATGATGATGGAAAGAGATCACTAAGACAAGCCCAAATTAATCGTCCAGTTGAAACTCTAGCTTTCCTTGCCCAAAAAGATTTTGAGAGAATTATTGAGTGTTTTAGAATAGTTTCTAAGTGTTAATGATTGGAATAATAGGGTAAATAACATCCCAAGAAGGTTAGAAGTCATGGGACCTTATTAGGATAAGTGGGAAAATGTTCAAAATATGCCCACTTAAGTTGCACCAAAATCCCTTCACGAGGATACGACTGACCCTCATAAGTCATAACCTCCAATATGATTGGTACCCTTCACTCGTATCCTAGCCTCAACCTTTGAATCCGACACTGTCCAGCAAATGATAAATCCAACCAGGTCATATCGGAAGCATATGATTTGTACCCGTTATCCTTACCCCCGACAGATTAAACCCAAGGAAGATTTAGACATTATTCACCACATGAGTCCATGGTATGACTCGTACCCCGACTTAAGGCTAATGGTGAGCCTCTCGTACTCAGATCCAACCTAAGTAACCAAGTCTAAGATTAAATTAAGGAACCAAATGATCCGTACCAACCAATATGACTCATATCCCTAAGTCGTATCATTTCAAGTAAACAAAATCCATTCCACCAACCAACACTGATCAACATACGACAAGACCCTACCATTCGTACCGCATCATACAGCTAATTCCCATGAGTCGTATTGGGACCAGAGACCAAAATTTCAGGAAATTTTCTAGAAGTGAAAAGTTTATTAAAGGTTGTGCCCAAGTCAAAAGGAGCACTTTTTGGAAATGGTCGGAATAAAATTTCTTTTGATTAAAAATGTATTTTATTAAATCTATTTTATTAATGATATTTTAAAATCCTAATTTAATCACGATTACTTGTATGGTTATTTAATGCTAAGAATAATATGGATAAAAAAGTATTATAATACTCTCTCAATATATTAAAATGGACCAATAGAATGAAACATCTATTTTTGATATATCAACCAAGTAAAATGAAACATGCGGAGTGCTCTCTTCATTTCAATTTGTGTATTTGATTTTAATTTGAAACAAAAAAAAAAGCAATGAAAATATTTAAATATACAAAATTGTCTTTTATTTTTTTGATTTTAAACATATCTTATTCAAGTTTAAATTAAAAAGTTGTCAAAAAAAATTCTTTCTTAAAGTATCAAAAAGGAATTAAGATAATTAAATTTATCTTTATTTAGACAAATAAACCTCTATACAATTAAGAAATCAATAAAAATTGATATTACATAAGTAAGGGCAATTTTGGTGGAAATACATCTTACTTTATTAGGATAATTGATTTCTTAAGGGTCATCTCTAATCTAAAATATCATATACTATGGACTAGAAGGAGTATCGATTACCCTTTGAATTATTTGAAATTATATAATTTTTTGATAAATTTAGGCTACTTTATAACCACATTTCATATTATTGCTCAAGAATTTACTATATCTTACTAATTACTCGCATTTATTTTAATTTATTTGATACTTTTAATTTTCTAAAATTCATTTTAATTATTTTTTGAAGCTAAATTACTTTGGAACAACTTAATATTTTTCAATTTTTTTTTATATATGTTTAACATTGAGGATATGTTATGGGGCTGGTTTTCGGTCCATCGTGGGCTTGAAATATCTGTCACAACTAGGTCCTGGTTCATATCGTCATAGTAGTACCCAACTAATATCAGAAATTTATAGCTTAGGATCACATAGGTCTTTAAGGGTTGAAATATACGGTTAAGGGATGAGCAGGAACTATTTTGGCCAAGAATAGTGACAATCTTCCCTAAGCATTTTAATACAACACATTAACATTATGTTCTCTCTATTCACAACCAATTTTTTTGACTTTTATCTACAAACTTCTTCTATTATGCCCCTCCCATTAAGCTCATTTACAAACACATAGTAAGGAGTATGATCTATTACACATGCTTATATTTTTAGACAATTAGTTTAAAATACACCAAATAGGGTGTACTACGTATATTCCTATCCTAAACACAAATCATAACTTCATTCAATTAGAAGATTACAATCCTATTTCATCAATCCCATGTTCTACCTATCATTCATCCTTCTAGGTTCATAATAGAGTTATTTATGTATTCCAAGGGTTGCGTATCCTTAAAATAGAAATAAAAAAGATAAATAAACAAATAACTATGATAAATAACAAAAACCAATTCAATTAATAACAAGAGTACTCATGTTCTTAGCCATAACTCCAAAAAAGGTTGTTTAGCTAATGGATATACACGTAATGACAGTCAATGAATCCAATATATAATCCATAAATAAACTATAGTAATGGTATAAAATCCCTAATTAAAGGATATTCAATATTTTTTGAAAGACCTAAGGTCGTTCAAGGTGGTTACATAAGAGTTTAAGTTTACTCTTTATAGTAGGACCAAAGCTACAGATTTTGACATAGCGGCATATCATGCCCTTATCACGTGGCATAGGGTATGTGGCACTTTTATTTAGCTTTGAGATACTATAAATAAATTTTTAGGATGTCCCCAAGGTTGTGGCATGTCTCTAATGTAGTTCCTAAGAACCGTGGTACACCAATGAGTCCCAAAAGTCCAGATTTGGTCACTTCGTACCCCATTCTTTTGGTTCTTTGTTCCTTGCTTTGTTGTGACTTTTTCTCTTGATTAAAATATTTTATATTAACCATATAGAATATTTATAAACTAATAAACCGTCCTACAACTTCAAACACCACAAATTTAAATATCAAAACACAATTGAATCCAACATGATAACTAGGAAGGAACATAGCTCAAGCTAAGAGTACTAGTTTTGGTGTTTATGCTTTAACTTAATGTTTTGGCTCTTTGATTGTTTCAATTGAATGTTAAACACTATAAAAAAGTAATTCCATAAATAATTACACCATTAAACTATTGCTAAATCATTACACACACTATAATCCATCAGGATTAACTAGAAAAACACATAGCTCAAGCTAGTAACACTAGTTTTCTAATCCAAACTCTAGGTGACCAAATTGATTCTAAACTTGTTCGAAACACACCTTGAACATTATAATCAAATATATTAACACTTAGATGCTTAATTATATCATTAAAAACTCGTTAAGCACACAAGAAGTCCTCAAAATAAGGCAAAACAAGCATAGATAATGACACTTAGGTGAATAAATCCACCTGAGATCACCACCCCACACTTAAAGCCTTATTTGCCCTCGAACAACTCTCTACTTAAGCAGGAAGTTCAAAGAAGACTTTAAGACTATTACTATAAGAAAGAAACTTAAGCTATCTCTAAAATGATTAGATATATAGCAAGTTTCATGCACTATCACATCTTGTACAATCGAGAACTCAAGAATAATACATCAAAACATCCTAACGTCAATAATTGACTCCCCAAGTTAGCAAATTCATGCATATTCATCAGTCACAGAGATCATATAATTCACATAACTATCATCAAACATGTGCCAACAACTTAAGAGAGTTACCCATATCAACTCATATAGAAGCAATTATCACAAGAACGGGTATAAGAATCAAATTACGCTAAATCTCACAAAGAATTCACAGGTTACACATAATGAACCATAGCTTGACCTTAGTGTTGTACTATACTTATATCAGAATGTTAAGGCTTAGGATCAAATTGGTCTTGAAGGGTTGTAATATAGGATAAGGGATAAGCAAGAACGATTATGGACCAGAATAATGACTATCTTCCCTAATGCTTCAATACATAACATGCGCATTAAGATTTATCTATTCACATCCAATTTCCTCCACTTCAATCTTCGCATATCTTTTGTTATTCCCCCTCTTATTAAGATCAATCACAAGTACATAGTAGGTAATATGCTCTATCATACATACTCATATTTTTACATACTTTTATTTATTTTTATTATGAAACTCCCATCATAACTTATCACGATTTCAATTCAAATAGCTTATATCTTAGGGCTTCACTTTCACCTTTTTCCTTCTTATTTTTACTACCCCTTAAACTCATTAATTTTTAACTATTACACTTAGGAGCTTTGGATCAAATTAAGATTAATCAAGGAATGAGAACATGCTACATACAAAGCTACCAAAGAACACACGCTAAAACCTCAATAGAACTAACTAGGATTATGCAAATGGGTAGATAAAAGAGGTTAAAATCATGGCTATCATAGAATTTCCAATATCATATCTTAAACCCACACTCTTAATTTTTCTTTGCAAACACATAAGGAAATTTATAGATATCACATGAAATAAGGAATACACATGATACGACCTGACCAGGGACCTTGTCGTAAAGAGCATCCCATGTATAACTGGGACCGAAGACCAGCCCCGTTACCCAACCCAAGATCCAGCCGCCTGCCCTGAGTTGGATAAATTTCAAGCATTTAACAAGATAGTGTAATATCTCAAATGAAGACTCTATAATAGGATGACAACCGTGACCAGCCCAACTGAATCCAACCATCCCACACCAACCGCCCAACTATACCAAACCATTCCAAAGGCCATAAACCAGGCCATAAGCAAATAAGTTCTAAAACATTATATAATTAATCCCAAAATAAAAGATGATGGAAATGTGAAAAATTATTTACAATGATGTTAGCCCACTATCTTATTCCAATAACAAGGGTGGCACCAATACTGATCCCGCCTATTCTAACACATAGCAGTACCACAAAGCCTCTAACTAAAGGAGTAATAAAATCCAGTTGGGACATGCCCCCAACCATGGCCAAAACAAATGTCCAAGATAAAATTAAAGTGTCTAGAAATATCCATAATATGAAATGTATCCTTCTAAAAGTATGGAAGATCACCACATTTACAAAAATTCTTATCCCCCTATCAATCACTATGTGGGAGGAGTGGAACGACGATTTATTTCATAGAGTGGGTATACAACTGCTAGTAGACGGGTTAGCAGGTGAATACTAGCATGATCCCAGAATAAGGATAAAATAATGCCATTTATAAATACAAGTAAAACCATCCATATGAACATTACCATACATATATATACGTGTATATATAACTATGCGGAAAATGGGACTAGGTTAAGAATGTATTTAAAACCTTTACCAGGGCTTTGTAGATTTTCCATCCTAATCCAACCATGGTCTATATGGTTTTAGCTCCCCATGCTGAAAGAGCCCTGGTGCGTCTAGCTACATAACCAGTGAAGTTAATATGGGATGACTAGTACATCCCCTAAAATATAGTGTGACATCCTGTACATAATTACCAAAACCAATGTCACATCAGCAACTATGAGTTTTCAATTTTGGTCCATCTGAGATCACCACCTTCCAAGGTTTTGCTACAATAAAATCTTACTATTATTTCCTATTTAAAATTATAACGCCCCAAATCTAGTACCCAAAATGCTACAAGGTGCTCATGACCCTGAAAGACCACAAGCTAACCCATGACTGATATCTATACCTGTATACTATATTTCATTATGTAAAATACATAAATAATAGACTAGAACATGCCATAGGTTCAAAACGGATAAAACATACTATCTAAGAGTACGGTATATTAATACCAAAACATGAACTAAAATAAACTGCCTAAACATACTGCAGTCTGAAAGCCTTTAAAACTAAACTTTCTGAATAAGGAGTTGATAGGACATGTCCCCAACTAACTACAATTACTAAAATAAACTAAGTAATGACATAATAAAGTAATAATCATGTCCTTGAAGGATGAGGACTTACTGCGAACTCTGACTTTCTGAGACTGGAATGCTATGATGCTTTGGAGCTCGTGCTTCTGAACCTATGGTATAAAATACCATAGCACAAATCTGTTAGTACGATTGAATGTACTGGTATGCAAGTGAGGCCGGATGAATGGAAGGGTTTATATGCATGATAATACTAGCTGACCAAATAACATGAACATGAGAATACATGCATGAATACGTGAACTGTATCTGAGATCAAGAGATCACTGAATCTAAATACTGATAACATAGGTTTCGTATAACTGTTATACTATTATCTGAATGACTGTGTCTGACAGTTCTATTTCTGATAGAACTAGCTGAGTTTCATACTGAACTGGGTGACTGTATCTGATAGTCCTAAATTCTTTAGAACTATCTGAGTTCTATTATTGAGACTGATATTGAGACTGTAACTGTTGGAAGTAGTCATCTAATAGACATGCCCCAAATAAAGCAATATAGCCGAGTTAGGGTCTAATATGTAACCCCAATGGGAAGGGTTCCAATACCCACCACTGGTAGAGACAAGTTGTGAGTGATCCCTCATCTAATAGGTACTTTAAGAAGAACGGTGGGACCCTCATCTAACAGGTTAAGCCACCTTATCTACCCTCATCTAATAGGTTATATGTCTTAACCTATGTTGGCTACGTAGTTCTGGAGCACAAGGATTGCTTCTAAGAATCACACCCTCTTCTCACAAGTGAGTTCCCATCCTTGGGCACACTCGGTAACGAATCCTACTACCATCTGATTAGACACTGAATTAATTATACTAAACTGACTGGACAGAGTTTACTGAGTTCTTTTAGCTGATGGAGTATTATAGAGATCTGATAACTGACTTAGATTACTGAGATTACTGAGTTTTCCTGAGTCATAAGACTGACTGAATTCTACTGAACATGGCTTAACTGAGAGTATCTTGAAAACATGACACTGTCTCTAGGCACACAGCTAAATTTTTGGGTACAAGTATCCCAAGTACTCAATAGCATGAAACTGACACTCCTAGACACTCCTTGACACATGATCATAATCAATAATTCATAGTAAAATCGTCGGAGATATTCATGAAGTATTTGCATACCATAATCTCACACATGAATAGAAGTGCATGTAAACATGTCATAATTTCATAAGCCTAATCTCATGAGAAATACATCAATCAATTACAAAGTATTACAATAACATGGGAGTCATTTAAAGTTAAGGGTGAAACATTGGTTCATCATTTTGGTCACAATTGAGTCATAAGGCATGTTTCCTATTCTCTTAGGCATTTTATCAAACCCCTTGCATGCACAACTATAAGCTTACGATTGGACATTAAATTAATTCATTATGGTTGAATAAATCAACATAATTTAGTAGATTTCAATCCACATGCTAGCATAAATTAATGAAAACACATTTAGCAATTCCAACTTGGGTATCATACACAACATCAATATGGTCATAACCAATCCACAATATAAACATCACAATTTATAATTTAAAATTGGATTCTTGGGCTTCATGGATGAAAGGAATCCATTAATGAACACTTGACATACCTGGGTGGATGATTTCTTAAAGATTTGTGGAGGAAAGCTTGAATTCTTAACTTGAAATTAATCACCTAGGGTTTCTTTTTCTTGGGGATTGATCTTCGAGAAGAACCATAGTTGGATGTTGTGAATGAATAATGAAGTTATGATCTAATGTCTGGTATAATTAGGGGTTAAAAAGGGTGAAACAAATACCTAAATACTCTTTTAGAAACGGCTTTAAATTATTGAACGGGATCTACGATGGATCATGCGATGGTCGACCATCGTACTTGGGCCAGAATAGGGATTCACTAATTTAGTAGTGATGGCTTGGACGATGGTCCATCACTAGATCGATGGTCTGTCAACCTGTCTTTCACAACTTAGCTAGAAGATTGACTTACTGCCCTAGCTGGGAAGGTTTAGGCGACGGTCCATCGCTATCTTGATGGTCCGTCAACCTGTCCATCACACCTGGGCAGTTCTGATAGCTCTCAGTAAAACGTCCATAACTTTCTACTTTAATATTTGATTTGGATAAAATTTGTATCATTGGAAATCTAATTCAATTTCTCACATGAGAAATAGTTAAAATTAGGGAAATTCTAACTAATTTAAACATTAATCATTTTGGAAGTCATCACTAACTCTTCTTGAGTTTAGATTTAACTTAGATTTCCGAGAAAAGACATGTTGAAGGCTCTTATGATCTGTGAACACATCTACATGAACTCCATATAGATAATGCCTCCAGATCTTCAAGGCAAAAACTATGGCTGCTAACTTGAGATCATGAGTAGGATAATTCTTCTCATTGGTTTTAAGATATCAGGAGGCGTACGCTATGACCTTACCATGCTGCACTAGGACACAACCCAAACCTACTTTGGATATATCACAATACACTATGAACCCATCAGAACCATCTGGAAGAGCTAAAACTAGAGATAAGGTGAGTCGAGTCTTCAACTCTTGAAAACTCTTTTCGCAAAGATCTGAACACTAAAACTTGACTTTTTTTTAAGTCAATCTAGACATAGGGGATGAAATAGAAGAAAATCCCTCTACAAACAATTGGTAATAGCCAGCTAAACCTAAGAAACTCTTGATATTTGATGGAGAGACAGTGCTAGGCCAATTTTTTACTGCTTTAGTCTTTTGAGGATTGACCTTAATTCCATCACCGAAAACAATATGACCAAGGAATACTACGGACCTTAGCCAATATTCACACTTACTCAATTAGGAGAACAACTGATGATTTTTGAGAGTCTGTAATACTATTTTGAGATGGTTTGCATGATCACGCTCACTGCGGGAATAAACAAGGATGTTATTCATGAAGACTATGACAAACATGTCCAAGTACTACTTGAACACACGGTTCATCAAGTCCATAAAAACTGCTGGGGCATTGGTAAGACCAAAGGACATAACTAAGAATTCAAAGTGACCATACCGAGTATGAAAGACTATTTTTGGAATGTCACATTCTCTGACTCTTAGATGATGACAGCCTGATCTGAGGTCTATCTTAGAAAAATAACTGGCACCCTGAAGTTGATCAAACAAGCCATCAATTTTGGGAAGTGGATACTTTTTCTTGACTGTGACTTTATTGAGTTGATGATATTCTATACATATTCTGAGAGAACCATCTTTCTTCTGCACGAATAAGACTTGTGCACCCTATGGGGATACACTGGATCTATGAATCCCTTGTCTAGAAGATCCTTCAACTATTTCTTCAATTCTTTGATTTCTACTGGTGCTATTCTATATGGAAGAATAGATATAGGCTGAGTATTTAGAAGGAGATCAACATTGAAGTTTATTTCCCCTTCGGGAGGAATTCCTGGAAGATCTTTGAGAAAGATATTTGAATATTCATTTATGACTGGGACTGATTCAAGAATGGGAGTTTTAGAACTAGTGTCCTTAACTCAAACAAGATGATAGATATCCCTTAGATATTAATTTCCATGCCCGAAGGTAGGAAACAAGCTGACCTCTGAAAGCTGAAGTACTACTCCTCCATTCTAGGATAGGTTCATTTGGAAACTGAAATTGGACAACTCAATTTCTATAGTTGACTGTGACATAGCAGGAATGAATCCAATCCATGTAAGGAGTAACAAAAGATAAGGAAGCTCCTGGATCTAGCAAAGCATAAACATGCAAGTGAAAGATCTGTAACATACCAGTAACCACATCAAAAAAAATTTCCTGATCCTATCGGGACTGGAGAGAATAAAGTCGATTTGGGCGTTGCCCACTAGTAGCAATGGAAGTGGCACCCTACTGATTTAGGCGACTGGACTGAGCTGAGGAACGATTATGCTAACCCTCATAAGATGACTAGGGACAATCTATGACTCTATTTCCTAGCTTGCCATATCCAAAATAGACATCACTACCAGCTCTGTACATACCCTTTTGGTTCTTACCACAAGTATGACAAAGGGTATTAGTTCGGGTATTACTAACACTGCCCTAAGACTTTAAGCCTGGCGCCCTATCTCAATTACCATCCTAGAACTTAGGAGCTGGAGCACTGGCTAAACAAGGAGCTAGAACTGATTATTTAGGATGGAACTGAGAACGATTTTCTCCCTCAGACTTAGGCTGAGCAAAGATGTAACTACCTGTTCTTGCTCTCTTATTCTGCTTCTCCCTCACCTTTATTTTTTCTCTTCTATCTATTGAGCATGGGTTACAAGCCTGGCTATGTTCATGTCACTATTCAACATCACAGACCTACACTTATTGACCATACTATCATTCACCCTAGAGACAAACTTACTCATCTTAGCCGTGCTATCTGCAACCACATGAGGAACATATCTGGCTAATTGAGTAAACTTAAGAGAATACTCTTTCTCCATGATGTTTCCCTGCCTGAGGTTGATAAATTCTAACACCTTAGCTTCTATTAGATCTAGGGGAAGAACCTCTCTGGAACGCGGTGACAAACACCTCCTACTCTATGGATCCTGCATCAACTGGTCTTTCTGATTTTCACTGTTTAAACTAATGTGAGCAACATCCTTCCACTGATATGCAGCTTGATCAACATTCTCACTAGGAGTAAGCCCCATGATGTCGATAACTTTCTGAACCTAATCAAGAAATTCCTGAGGGTCCTCATCTGACTTAAACCCAAAAAAAGATGGAGGGTTTATTCAGGTGAAGTTCCAAATCCTGGAAGCAGCTGAATTGGCCACTGGGATGGCAAGAACAACATTCGGTCATTTATTTTGAGCAGAAACTGGCTGAGCAAGAGTAGTGAATGCAGCTCTAAACTCTGCATGAGTGATATGTTCGCCCAAAAGATCTTTGGGCTGAGGGGCTGACTGATTCCCAGTTCTCTTCTTGGGAGGCATGTTTTGTAATGGAAGAGAAAGGGATTAGACTGAGGGATTAACTTAAGATTATGCTCACTGGCATGACATGAATACTGAAAAATGGGGAACTATTCCTAAAACATCTCATAGCCTCATGTACATAAATTTGGTGTGCAACACACCCATGCACAAGACTCTACTAGATGCGGCTTACAGACTTCCTAAGAAACTATTGAAACTTAGTCTCTAAAACCAAGTTTTTAATGCCCCGAATCTAGTACCTAGAATGCTACATGGTGATCATGATGCCGAAGGACCACAAGCAAACCCATGACTGATATCTATAACTATATATTGTATGACATTATGTAAAATGTAGAAATAATAGACTGGAATATGCCATAAGGTTCAAAATAGATAAAACATACTATTTGAGAGTACGGTATATCAATACCAAAACATGAACTGAAATAAATTGTCTGAACATACTATAGTCTGAAAGCCTCTAAAACTGAACTATTTGAATAAAGAGTTGATGGGACATGTCCCCAACTAGCTCCAACTACTAAAATAAACTAAGTAATGACATAATAAAGTAATGATTATGTCCTCGAAGGATGAGGACTCACTGCTAACTATAACTTCTGAGACTAGAATGCTACTCATGCTCTAAAGCTCGTGCTTCTAAACCTATGGTATAAAGCACCATAGCGCAAATAAATCAGTACGATTGAATATACTGGTATACAAGTTAGGTAGGCTTAATGCATGAGTTTATATGCATGAATAAATTTAGCTAACTAAAAACATGAATGTGAGAATACATGCATGAATATGTGAACTGTATTTGAGATCAAGAAATCACTAAATCTGAATACTGGTAACATAGGTTTCGTATAACTGTTGTAATGTTATCTAAATGACTGTGTCTGATACTCCTATTTCTAATGGAACTAGCTGAGTTCTGTATTGAACTAGGTGACTGTATCTGACAGTCTTGAATTTTGTAGAACTATCTAAGTTCTATTACTGAGACTGGGACTGAGACTGTAACTGTTGCAAGTAGTAATCTAACCGACATGCCCCAAATAAAGAAGCAATATAGCTGAGTTGGGGTCCAATATATAACCCCAATTAAAAGGGTGTCAATACCGCACCACTAGTAATGACAAGCTGTGAGTGATGCCTTATCTAACAAGTACTCTAAGGAGAATGGTGGGACCCTCATCTAACATGTTAAACCATCTCATCAACCATCATCTAACAGGCTAGATGTCTTAACCAAGACTGGCTACATATTTCTGGAGCACAAGGATTGCTTCTAAGAATCAAACCCTCTACTCGCAGGTGAGTTCCCATCCTTAGGCTCACTCGGTGCTGAATCGTACTGCCATCGGATTAGGCACTGAATTAATAGTACTGAACTAACAAGACTAAGTTTACTAATTTTTGTTAACTGATGGAGTATGACTGAGATCTGATAACTGACTAAGATTACTAAGATTACTAAGTTTTCCTGAGTCATAAGACTGACTGAATTCTACTAAACATGACTTGACTGAGATAATCTTACAAATATGACACTGTCTCTAGGCACACAGCTAAATTTTTGGGTACAAGTATCCCCAGTACTCAATAGCATGAAACTGACACTCCTAGACACTCCTTGACACATGATCATAATCAATAATTCATAGTAAAATCGTCGGAGATATTCATGAAGTATTTGCATACCATAATCTCACACATGAATAGAAGTGCATGTAAACATGTCATAATTTCATAAGCCTAATCTCGTGAGCATTACATCAATCCATCACAAAGCATAACAATGACATAGGAGTCATTTGAACTTAAGGGTGAAACATAGGTTCATCATTTTTTTCACAATTGAGTCATAAGGCATGTTTCCTATTCTCTTAGACATTTTATGAAACACCTTCCATGCATAACTATAAGCATAGGATTGGATATTTAATTAATTAGTCATGGAAGCATAAATCAACATAATTTAGTAGATTTCAATCCACATGCCAGAATTAATTAATGAAAGCACATTTAATGATTCCAACTTGGGTATCATACATAACATCAACATGATCGTAATTAATCCACAACTTAAACATCACAATTTAAAATTTAAAATTGGATTCTTGGGCTTCATGGATGAAAGAATTCCATGAATGAACACTTCACATACTGGGTGGTTGATTTGTTAAAGATTTGTGGAGGAAAGCTTGAATTCTTGACTTGGAATTAAGCACCTAGGGTTTTTTGTTCTTGAGGATTGATCTTTGAGAGAAATCCTAATTGGATGTTGTGAATGAATAATGAAGTTACGAGTTATTGTCTGGTATAATTAGGGGTTAAAACAGGTGGAAAATGACCTAAATACCCTTTTAAAAATGACTTTAAATTGTTTAACGGGATATGCGATAGCTGGTACGATGGTTTGTCGCTGGCTCAATGGCCCGTCATTCTAACTGTCGCACTTGGGCCAGAATAGGGACACACTACCTTAGTAGCGATAGGTTGGGCGATGGTCCATCGCTAGCTCTACAGTCCATCATCCTGTCTGTCGTACCTTAGCCAGAAGATTGACTTACTGTCTTAGCTGTGACGGTTTAGGTGATGATCAGTCACTAGCTTGATGGTCCGTCAACCTGCCCTCACACCTGGGCGGTTCTAACAGATCTCAGTAGAATGTCCATAACTTTCTACTCCGATACCAAATTTGGACGAAATTGGGATTGTTGAATAGCTACTTCAATTTCTCATATGATGAAAAGTCAAAATTGGGGTAATTCTAACTTATTTAAACATTAATCATTTAGGAAATCATCACTAACTTTTCTGGAGACTAGATTTGACTTAAAGATGTTCAGGGTATTACAAAAACCATTACTAAGAGACCAATCGATCAACTTTCCATTTATTAAGCAAGGCCATTTAGTGGTGGAATCGTCATACCGACCATACTTACACGTTTTTTTGTCCATAGAGAACCATATATAGGTTTAAGGGAACTTCCAAGTGCCCTTCCATTTACCATATTAAATCACTTGGGGGATTCCATGTACCCCACATGCATAACCATTTAGCCATTTAACTTTTGAATCCATTTAAACCATGCATAATTCCTTTACAAAGATTTAAAGCAAGCAAGAGTTCCATTAAAATTACTTAATGCAATGAAAACATTATTATAAGCATTTTGTAAAATACATTGGGGGCATAATATAACAAAAATAAATTCTAATTACCATTAAACCATTCCCATGCAATCAAATAATTCAAAACCACCATTAATGCACATAAGGTAAAAGTAAAACCATGGAAAAACCATATCCAACCATTTAATATCAAAAACCCTAATTCATATTTGAAAACCAAAATCATACAATCAATGAAGTCATGAAAACATATATAAAAACCATCATTCTAGATTGAATGAACAATGAGGGAAGAGAACATTCCTTAAACCAAGATGATGATGGAAAGAGATCATAAAGACAAGCCCAAATTAATTCTATAGTTGAAACCCTAGCTTCCCTTGCCCAAAAAACTTTGCAAAGAATTATTTAGTGTTTTAGAAGAGTTTAAGTGTTAATGAATAGAATAATAAGGTAAATAAACTCCCAAGTAGGTTAGAAGTCATGGGACCATATTAGGATAAGTGAGAAAATATCCAAAATATGCCCATTTAAGTTGCACAAAAATCTCGTCACGGGGATACGACTGACCCTCACGAGTCATACCCTTCAATATGATTAGAACCCTCTACTCGTGTCCTATCCTTAACCTTTGGATCCAATACTGTCTTGCAAATGATTCATCCAACCATGTCGTATCTGAAGCATACGATCTGTACACTTCATCCTTACCCCTGACAGATTAAACCCAAGGAAGATTTAGACATTTTTCACCACATGAGTCCATGGTATGACTCGTACCCTGGCTTACGACTAACGGTGAGCCTCTCATACTCAGATATAACCTAACTAACTACATCTAAGCTTAAATTAAGGAACCAAATGATTCGTACCCACCAATAATACTCATACCCCTAAGTAGTATTAATTTCAGTAACCAAAATCCATTCCACCAACAAACACTTATCAACATACAACAAGACCCTACCATTCATATCGCATCATAAGACTCATTCCCATGATTCGTATTGGGTCCAGAGACCAAAATTCTAGGAAATTTTCTAGAAGTGAAAAGTTTATCAAAGGTTGTGCCCAAGTCATAATGAGCACTTTTTGGAAATGTTGGGAATAAAATTTCTTTTGATTAAAAATGTATTTTATTAAATCAGTTTTATTAATGATATTTTAAAATCCTAATTTAATTACGATTACTTATATAGTTATTTAATACTAAGAACAAAATGGATAAAAAGGTATTATTATACTCTCCCAATTTATTAAAATGGCCTAGTAGAATGAAACATCTATTTTTGATATATCAACCAAGTAAAATGAAACATGTGCAGTGCTCTCTTCATTTCAGTTTGGGTATTTGGTTTTAATTTGAAATGAACAAAAAAAGTAACGAAAATATTTAAATATACAAAGTTGTCCTTTAATTTTGTGATTCTAAACATATCTTATTAGAGTTTCAATTAAAAAGTTGCCAAAAAAGATTCTTTATTAAAGTATAAAAAGGAATTAAGATAATTTAATTTACCTTTATTTAGACAAATAAACCTCTATACAATTAAGAAATCAATACAAATTGATATTACATAAGTAATGGCAATATTAGTGGAAATACATCTTACTTTCTTAGGATAATTGATTTCTTAAGGTCATCTCGAATCTAAAATATCATATACTATGGACTAGATGGAGTATTGATTACCCTTTCAATTATTTGTAATTATATAATTTTTTGATAAATTTAGGCAACTTTATAACCACATTTCATTTTATTGCTCAATCATTTTCTATATCTTACTAATTACTCTCATTCATTTTAATTTATTTGATACTTTTAATTGTTCAAAATTCATTTTTATTAGTTTTTGAAGCTAATTTAATTTGGAACAACTAAATATTTTTTAATTCTTTTTTATACATTTAGGCATAACGTATATATACATAAAGTAAATTAGTTCTTTAGATTTATTTAATGAGTTTAGTTAATTATTTTAAATGCTATGTCTAAATCACCATATTTAATTAGCATAAAAATTATTGCCCACAATATTATATACGTTTTATTAATTATGCAGTAAAATAATGTATATATTTATACATACATAAATACATATATACATACATACATATATACATACATACAAATATATATATATATATGTGTGTGTGTGTGTGTGCATTTGGTTTTAACTGATTTTGGAGATGATATTACTTTATCACTTTCCCTGAGTTACATGCTAGTGCTTATCCCATTGATTATCCAAGGATGCTTCATGGTTTCATGATATAGGGTCCGAAAACTTTTCTGTTGCTTTGTGCATCGTTAGGTGGTTGAGCATATTTTTTAAGTTGGCGTGAAGTGGTGAGCTTCCATCCTTTGAAAGGCCTTGTCATTTCATCATTCTTTTATTATTATCATAGTACTTTTTGATTCTTTTTGGTCATTGTTGGAGACATGTACCGACTTAGAGGTTATTCTTGTTTTAGAGGTTTTCATGGAAAAATATGGGTTGTTTGTTTGTTTGACTCTTAGTCATCATTGAGTTATTTATTCATATTCTTATTACGATTTAATCGACTTCCGCTTTATTGTCAATATTGTAATCTTGAGGTTATGTTAAGGGGCTGGTTTCTGGTCCATCGTGGGCTTGAGATATCCATCACGATTAGGTCCTTGTTCAGATCATGATAGTAGTACCCAACTAATATCAGAAAGTTAAGGCTTAGGATCAAATAAATCTTTAAGGGTGAAATGTAGGTTAATGGACGGGCAGGAACTATTTTGGCCAAGAATAGTGACAATCTTCCCTAAGCGCTTTAATACATCACATTAACATTATTCTCTCTCTATTCACAACTAATTTCCTCGACTTTTATCTACAAACTTCTTTTATTGTGCCCCCTCCCATTAAGCTCATTTACAAATACATAGTAAGGAGTATGATCTATCACACATGCTTATATTTTTAGACAATTAGTTAAAAATACCCCAAATAGGGTGTATTACATATATTTCTATCCTAAACATAAATCATAACTTTATTCAATTAGAACATTACAATCCTATTCCATTAACCCCATGTTCTACCTATCATTCATCCTTCCAGGTTCATAATAGAGTTATGCATGTATTCCAAGGGCTACGAATCCTTAAAATAGAAATAAAAAAGGATAAATAAACAACTAACAATGATAAATAATCAAAACCAATTCAATTAATGACAAGAGTACTCATGTTCTTGGCCTTAACCCCGAAAAAGGGTGTTTAGCAAATGGACATACACGCAACGACAATCAATGAAGCCATGATATAATCCATAAATAAACTATAGTAATGGAAAAAACCCCTAATTAAAGGCTCTTCAATTGTGTTTCAAATACCCAAGGTAGTTCAATGTGGTTATATATGTGCTTAAGTTTACTATTTATAGTAGCACCAAAGCTACAGATTTTGACATAGTAGCGTGTCACGCTCCTATCACGTGGCCTAGGGTATGTGGCACATTTCTATAGCTGTGAGATAATCTAAATAAAATATTTGGATGTCCCCAAAGACATGGCATGGCCCTAACATTGTTCCTAAAGACCATGGCATGCCAATGAGTCACTAAATTCCAGATTTGGTCACATTGTACCCCATGCTTTTGGTTCTTTTTTCCTTGCTTTGTTGTGGCTTTTTCTCTTGATTTACATATTTTATATTAACCATATAGCATCTTAATAAACAAATAAACCATCCTACAACTTCAAATACCACAAATTTAAATCTGAAAACACAATCGAATGCAACATGATAACTAGGAAGGAACACAGCTCAAGCTAAGAGTACTAGTTTTGGCGTTTATACTTTAACTTAATGTTTTGTCTCTTCTCTTGTTTCAATTGAATATTAGACACTATAAAAAAACTATTCCATAGATAATTACACCATTAAACCATTGGTAAATCATTTCAAACACTATAATCCATCGAGATTAACTAGAAAAACACATAGCTCAAGCTAGTAACACTAGTTTTCCCTTCTAAACTCTAGGTGACCAAATTTATTCTAAACTTGTTTGAAACACACAAACATTATGATCAAGTAGATTAAGACTTAGATGCTCAATTATATCATTAACCACTTATTAAACACACAAGAAGTCCTAAATATGGCAAAACAAACATAGATAACGACACTTAGGTGTATAAATCAACCTAAGATCACCACCCCATACTTAAAGCTTTGTTCGCCCTCGAACAACTCTCCACTTAAGCAGGAAGATCAAAGAAGACTTCAAGACTATTACTACAAGAAATACACTTAAGCTAGCACTAAAATGACTATATAGATAGCACGTTTCATACACCAGCATGTCTTGTACAATTGAGAACTCAAAAATAATACATCAAAACATCCTAACCTCAAGAATTGACTCACCAAGTTAGCAAACTCATGCATATTAATCAGCCACAGAGATCATACAATTCACATAACTATCATCAAACATATGCCAGCCACTTAAGAGAGTTACCCATATTCACTCAATAGATATAATTATCACAAGAATGGGTATAAGAATCAAATTGTGCGAACTCTCACAAAGAATTCACAGGTTACAAATGATGAACCATAGCTTGCCCTTAGTGTAGTACTCTACTCATATTAGAATGTCAAGGCTTAGGATCAAATTGGTTTTAAAGAGTTGTAATGTAGGATAAAGGATAAGCAAGAACTATTTTGGACCAGAATAGTGACTATCTTCCCTAATGCTTTAATACGTCATATGCACATTAAGCTTTCTCTATTCACAACTAATTTCCTCCACTTCAATCTACGCACATCTTTTGTTATGACCCTCTCATTAAGATCATTCACAAGTACATAGTAGAGAGTATGCTCTATCATACATGCTTAGATTTTTACATACTTTTCTTTCTTTTTATTATGAAACTCCCATCATAACTTATCACGGTTTCAACTCAAATAGCTAATATCTTAGGGCTTCACTTTCACCTTTTTCCTTCTTATTTTTTTTTACTCCTCAAACTCATTAATTTTCAACTAATGCGCTTACGACCTTTGGATAAAATTAAGGTTAATCAAGGAATGAGAACATGATACATACAAAGCTACCAAAGAACACATGCTAAAACCTCAACAGAACTAACTAGGATTATAAAAATGGGTAGATAAAAGAGGTTAAAATCATGGCTATCAAAGAATTGCCTATATCATCTCTTGAACCCACTCTCTTAATTTTACTTTGCAAACACACAAGGCAATTTATAGACATCACATTCAATAAGGAATACACATGACACGATCCGACCGGGGACCTTGTCGTAAAGGGCATCCCATGTTTGACCGGGACCGGAGACCACACCCATTACCCTACCCAACCTCCTACCGCCTGCCCTAAGTTGGGTGAATTTCGAGCATATAACGAGATAGTATAATTTTACAAATGAAGACTCTGCGATAGGATCATAACCGTGATTGGCCTAACCGAGTCCAACCATCCCACACCAACCGCCCAACTATACCAAACTATTCCAAAGGCCATAAACTAGGCCATAACACAATACATACAAAAACATGATATAATTAATCCTAAAATAAAATATGATGGAACAGTGAAAAATTATTTCTAATGATGTTAGCCCACCATCTTATTCCAATGACAAGGGCGACACCAATACCAATCCCATCTATTCTAACACATAGCAGTACGACAAAGCCTCTAACCAAAAGAGTAATAAAATCTGGTTAGGACATGCCCCAGCCATGGCCAAAACAAATATCTAAGATAAAATCAAAGTGTCTAGAAATATCCATAACATGAAATGGAGCCTTCTGAAAGTATGAAAGCTAACCGCATCAATAAAAATGCTTATTCCCCAGTCAATCACTATGTAGGAGGAGTAGAATGACCGGTTCCTTTCATAGAGTGGGTATACAGTTGCTATTAGACAGGTTAGCAGGTGAACGCTACCATGATCTTAGGATAAGGATAAAATAATGACATTTATAAAGCCAAGTAAAACCATCAATATGCACACAACCATACATATATATATATATATAAATATAACCATGCAGGAAACAGGACCAGGTTTAGCATGCATTTAAAACCTTTACCTGGGCTGTGTAGCTTTGCCATCCTAATCCAACCATGGGCTATATGGGTTCAGCTCCCCATGCTAAAAGAGCCTTGGTGCATGTAGTTACACAACCAGGGAAGTTAGCATGGGATGACGAGTAAATCCCCCAAAATATAGT
Organism: Capsicum annuum; assembly: GCF_002878395.1. Taxonomy (NCBI): domain Eukaryota; kingdom Viridiplantae; phylum Streptophyta; class Magnoliopsida; order Solanales; family Solanaceae; genus Capsicum; species Capsicum annuum. The sequence continues at coordinate 123,801,383 of NC_061118.1, forward strand.
ATGACATCATGCCTATGGTCACCAAGACAAACGTCACATCAGAAAATATGAGTTTCTAGTTTTGATCCCTCTGGGACCTCTACCTTCCAAGGTTTTGCTACAATAGAATCCCACCATTATGTTCCATTTAAAACCATTATCAAGTGACTAATCAATCTATTTACCGTTTATTAACCAAGGCCATTTAGTGGTGGAATCGTCATACCGACGATACTTGAAAGTTTTTTTTGTCCATAGCGAACCATATAAAGGTTTAAGAGGACTTCCAAGTGCCCTTCCATTTACCATATTAATTCACTTGGGGGATTCCATATACCCCACATGTATAACCATTTAGCCATTTAACGTTCAAAGCCATTTAAACCATGCATAATTCATTTACTAATATTTAAAACAAGCAAGAGTTCCATTAAAATTACTCAATTCAACGAAAACATTATTATAGGCATTTTGTCAAACATATTGGGGGCATAATACCAATTTGAATTACCATTACACAATTCCCATGCAATCCAATAATTCAAAAACACTATTAATGCACATAAGACAAAATAAAAACCATGGAAAAACTATATCCAACCATTTAATATCAAAACCCCCAATTCATATTTGGAAACAAAAATAATACACTCAATGAAGTCATGAAAACATTTATAAAAATCATGATTCTAGATAGAATTAACAATGAGGGAGGAGAACGTGCCTTAAACCAAAATGATGATGGAAAGAGATCACCAAGACAAGCCCAAATTAATCCTATAGTTGAAACCCTAGCTTCTCTTGCCCAAAAAGCTTTGGAGAGAATTATTGAGTGTTTTAGAAGAGTTTCTAAGTGTTAATGAATAGAATAATAGGGTAAATATCCTCCCAAGTAGGTTAGAAGTCATGGGACCTTATTAGGATAAGTGGGGAAATGTCCAAAATATGCCCACTTAAGTTGCACCAAAATCCCATCACGGGGATACGACTGACCCGCATGAGTCATACCCTCCAATATGGTTGGTACCCTCCACTCGTATCCTAGCCTCAACCTTTGGATCCAACACTATCAAGAAAATGATTCATACAACCAGGTCGTATCTGAAGCATACGATCAGTACCCTTCATCCTTACCCGTGATAGATTAAACCCAAGAAAGATTTAGACACTGTTTACTACACGAGTCAATGGTATAGTCATACACTGGCTTACGACTAATAGTGAGCCTCTCGTACTCAGATCCAACCTAAGTAACCAAGTCTAAGCTTAAATTAAGGAACCAAACGATTCGTAGCCACCAATATGACTCATACCCCTAAGTCGTATCAATTCTAGTGACCAAAATCCATCCCACCAACCAACATTGATCAACATACGACAAGACCCTACCATTCGTTCCGCATCATACGACTCATTCCCATGAGTCGTATTGGGTCCAGAGACAAAAATTTTAGGAATTTTTCTAAGGGTCAAAACCTAGGTTGCTATAGTCTCCCCCAATAGGAACATTCGCCCCCAAATGACGGACAAGGTAGTGGTAACAATACGCATTAGTCATTTGCATTATCAAATATATTCCAATTATTTAACAATGTTTGAAAACAAAGAATCAAGGATATTAGTATTTCCTTTATTAAACTCAGAAAATAAAGATGTGTTAAAGGCACATACCTTCAACATGAATCCCAGGAGAAGAAAACAAAAACGGATATTTGGACTTTATGTCCTCCTCCACTTCCCAAGTAGCCTCTTCCAACTTTTGGTTACACTATAGTACCTTAATCGAGGCCACATCTTTTGTCTATAATCGACAAACCTGCCTATCCAAGATCTCCACTGGGATTTACTCATAACAAAGAGAATTCATGATACTCAATCGTTCCAAAAGAACAAGCGAAGAAGGATCATCAATGCACTTCCTCAACATGGAAACACAAAATCTGCCTCACCAAGATCAAACCACCCAAATAGAATATCTACATCTACTACCATACAATGCCTCAAAAGAGGCCATACCAATTCTCAAATTATAGATATTGTTATATGCAAACTCCAACAATGGTAGATGGTCAACCTAACTGGAACCATAATCAATCGCACAGGCCCAAAGTATATCCTCCAATGTCTGAATAGTTCTTTCCGCTTGCCAATCCATCTGCTGGTGGACAGCACTACTCAGACTAACCTTAGTCCCCAACCCTTTCTGGAAAGATCAGTAGAAGTAAGATGTAAATTGTGTACCACCATAAAAAATAATCAAAATAGGTACCCCATGCAGCTTCACAATCTCCTAAAGGTATAACTTCACATAATCCTTCGCCGAGAAGGTAGTCTGCACAAGCCAAAAGTTGGTAAACTTAGTCATCCTATCCATGATAACCCAAATCGAATCATATTGATTTTGAGAACGAGGAAGACCGGTAAAGAAGTCCATATTGATCACTTCTAATTTCTATTCTGGCAAATCAATTTCTTGATAAAACCCTCCTGCCCTCATGTACTCAACATTAACCAATTGACACACCATGCACTCGGCCACAAAATCAGCCAAATCCCTCTTCATGCCATTCCACCAATAGATCTCCTTTAGATCATGATACATCTTATTAGAGTCAGGATGAAAAACATAGCGCGATTCATGCACCTCAGCCAAAATTCTTTGTCATAATTTGTAAACATCAGGAACACACAACCTCCCTTGGTACTGTAAAGTACCGTCACCACTGATCTCAAACACTACTACCTTTGGCCCACCAACGTCACTCTTGATTTTTATCAAGATAGGATCTACCACTTGCTTCTCCTTAATGTCCTCACCAAGAGACGGTCGAACCATTTCTTGCACTATCACACTACCATCCTTGGAGTCTAAGAGGCAAACTCTAAGATTAGCCAGATGGTGAATATCTTTCACCAATTCGTGCTTTCCTTCCTCCACATCAGCCAAACTTCACATGGATAACCTACTAAGAGCATCAACAACCACGTTAGTTTTACCTGGGTGGTAGCGAAGACTCATATCGTAGTCCTTAAGAAGCTCAAGCTATCTTCTCTGCCTGAGATTAAGCTCCTTCTAAGTGAACGTATACTGTAGACTCTTATGATAAAAAAAGATATCCACATGAACACCATAAAAATAATGCTTCCATATTTTCAAAGTAAACACAACCACAAATTGCTCCAAATCATGAGTAGGCTAATTTCACTTATGCACTTTTAACTGCCTGGAAGCATAGACAACTACCTTCCCATGCTGCATCAACACACAACCAAGCCCTACCTGAGATGCATCACAATAAACCACGAATCAATCATTGTCTTTCAACAATGTCAAAATTATAGCTGAAGTTAACTTATACTTTAACTTCTCAAAACTCCTTTCGTAATCATCAGACCAAGAAATCTTGACCTTGTTATGCGTTAATTTAGGTAAAGGAGCAACTATCAATGAAAAGTTTTCCACAAACTGCCTATAATAACCGACTAAACCAAAGAAGCTCTAAATGTCTGATAGAGTCGTGGTTCTAGGCTACCTCTTCACTAAAACAACCTTTTGCAGATCTGCCATGATCCCCTCACTAGAAATATTATGACCTAAGAAAGTTACAACATTCAACCAAAACTCATATTTAGAAAACTTGGCATACAACTGTTGTTCCTTTAAGGTCTGTAACACCATATTGAGGTGATTAGCATGATCCACATCACTCTTCAAATAAACTAGAATGTCATCAATAAACACAATAATTAAGAGATCCAAATACTGACAAAAAGCCATGTTCATTATATCCATAAATGTCTTCAGAGCATTAGTCAACCCAAATGACATTACGAAAGACTCAAGGTGCCCATACCAAGTATAAAAATCTATCTTAGAGATATCCACCTAACTAATCTTTAGTTGATGGCAAACAGACCAAAGATTTATCTTAAAACAAAAACTTGGTACCTTGCAAATAGTCAAACAGATCGTCTATCCTTGGAAGAGGCTACTTGTTCTTAACAGTCACCTTGTTCAACTGCCTATAGTCAAAGCACATCAGAAAGGAACCATCCTTCTTACATATAAACAACACTGGTGCACCCCATGAAGATACACTAGGATGAATAAACCCCTTATCAAAAAGATCCTTAAGTTGCTCCCTGATTTCCCTTAACTAGCTAAAGCCATTCTATCCAGAGGAATAGAAACTGGATGAGTGCCCAAAACTAGATCAATACCAAACTCAATTTCCCTATTTGGAGAAACACAAGGAAGATTATTTGGAAAGACCTCTAGAAACTCATTAACCACTGAACTAGCTAAAAGAAAGGAGCTTCCAAGTTAGAATCTTTAACCCGGACCATATGCTAAGGATAACCTTTAGAGATTAATCTTTGATCTTTAAGATAAGAAAGAAATCTCCTGCTAGGAGCTAAAGAACCACCCTTCCATTCTATAACTGGCTCACCAGGTAACCTAAAGATAATCCTACAGGTCTGATAATCGAAGGACGCATAATAAGAGTACAACCAATCCATACCTAGAATGACATCAAAATCCACCATACGTAACTCAAACAGATTAACCAAGGTCTGTTTGCCACCAATAGATACCACACCCCCTATAGAACCTCTTAGTAATAATCGAGTCACCAACTGTGATAGAAATAGAAAAAGGATCTGAAATAACTTTTGGATCGAAACTAAAATATACAGACACATAAAGAGTCACATAGGAGAGAGTGGACCCCAGATCAAGCAAACAATATACATCATGAGATAAAATCTATAACATACCTACAACGATATCTGGTGATGCTTCAAATTCCTGTCGAGATTTCAAAGCATACAACCTATTCCGACCAACACTAGAACCATGTGCAGTAACAGAAGTAGATCCAACACCACCAGGTGTAGGAGTAGAAGATGAAGCCACATGAATCTTATTTGGCCCTATAGCAACCTTATTAATCATAAAATTCCTGAGCCGATGTCCTACCTTGCCACACTTGAAGCATTTGTCCCTTTTTTCATCAGAATAACCCCGATGAGGATGACCACAGAACTAAAAAGGAGGGTATGAAGAAACTAATGACCTCTGCTTGCCAAAGAATGGTCACCATATGCTAAGAAATTATCACCACCCTATGCTCCTCTTACCCTACCTATCTTTAACTCCACATGTTTCTTCTTCTTATACTCTACCTGCTACATATGAACAACCAACCTACAAATATCCATATCTTTAATCAGCAAGGCAGTTTTACACTTCAAAATAAAATCTTGATTTAACCCAAAAGTAAACTTTCTCATTCTTGCCCGCATGCCAACCACTAAATCATAAGCATACCTTGACAATTAGTGAAACTGTAAGGAATATTCCTTGACAGATATCCTCTCCCGCTTTAGGTTCACAAAATTCTCCATATTTTCTTCCCTCAACTCTTGGGGATATAAATGATCTAGAAAGGCCATAGAAAAGTATCCCACAAGACTAATTCTTCCATATCACCTCTATCCCTGTACCACTCTTTATACCACTGATATGCAACCTCTTTGATCTAATAAGCAACAAAGTTTACCCCCTCCACATTGGTATCCTGCATCACCCAAAATATCTTTTCCTTTTCATCCAAGAAGACATGTGGATCCTCCTCAACCTTCACTCTAAAAAGAATTAGAATACCTATCTTTATAAATTGGCCAACCTTTGTGGCCTTAGCAGACAAAGCACCAGTCGCACCTCACACGGCCTAAGCAGCGACCATCTAAGCAATAATATGAATAGGATGCACCCCTTCAGCATTAACCCCAGATTGGATAGAAAAACTTCCATGTGTTCCAAATCTACAAAGTATGATCTGAAAGACAAATAAACAAAGATTAGAGAAGACTTAAGGACTGCAACTTCAAGATTAAAAATTGAATACCAAGAAATAAATAAATTTCTTGTAGCCTCTCCCTTATGAGTGTGGCGCACTACACACCCCTAAATGAGACTCTACTCGATATAGCTTTATAGACTCTCAACTGACCATGAACCTAGGTTCTGATACCAACTTGACATGACCCGATGGGGGCCTTATTATAATGGGCATCCCAAGTCTGACCAAGACTGGAGACCGCCCTCGTTACCCAACCCAACCTCCAGCCACTAGCCCTGGGTTAGATGAACTTCTAGCATTTAACATGATAGTGTAGTAGCTCACATAAAAACTAAGGGATAGGATCAAAACCGTGAATAACCCAATCAATTCCAACAATCCCACACCAACCGCCCAATCGTACCACACCATTCCAAAGGCTATAAACCAGGCCATAAGCAACTAAGTTCCAAAATATGATATTATTAATCCCAAAATAAAATAGGATAAAATAGTGAGAAATTATGTACAATGATGCTAGACCACCTAGTAATTTCAATGCCAAGGCCAACACCAATACCAATCCCGCCCATTCCAACTTATAGTAGTACCATAAAGCCTCTAACCAAAAGAGTAATAAAATTTGGTTGGGACATGGCCCCAACCATGGCCAAAGCTAATGTCCAAGATAAAATTAATGTGTCTAGAAATATTAATAATCAGAAATACAGCCTTTCAAGAGGATGCAAACTCATTAATTCAATTCATATATTGATCCTTAAGTCAATAACTATGTATGAGGAGTAGAAAAACTGGTTCTAGTATAGCATGGGTATACAACTGTTAGTAGATGAGTTTGTAGGTGAATGCTAGAATTATCTATAAAGAAAAGTAAAGTCATGTCAAGTTGGACCAGGTTTAACATGCATTTAAAACATTTACTTGAAATGTGTACCTTTTATTTCCTGATCCACCCATGGGCTATATGGGTTCAGCTCCCTCTTCTAAAAGGCCGTAGTATATGTAGCTACATGACCAGGGAAGAAAACTTAGGATGACTAGTGTATCCTCTAAAATATAGTGTGATATCATGCACACGGTCACCAAGACCAACCTCACATTGGCAAATATGAGTTTTCAAATTTGGTCCCCCTGAGACATCCACCTTCTACGGCTTTGCTACACATCCCACTATTATTGCCTATTTAAAACCATTACCAAGCAACTAATCAATCTAATTACCATTTATTAACCAAGGCTATTTAGTGGTGGTATCATCATTCCGACCATATGTGTAATTTTTTTTGTCCATAGACAACCATATATAGGTCTAAGGGGACTTCTAAAGTCCCTGTGCCCTTCCATTTACCATATTAAACCAGTTGGAGAATTTCATGTACCCCACAAGAATAAATATTTTTCCAAGTCATTTAAACCATGCATATTTCCTTTACCTTTTTAAAACAAGTAAAAGCTCCATTAAAAGTACTCAATGCAATGAAAACATTATTATAGGCATTTTGTCAAATACATTGGGGGCATAATATTACCAAAAACAATTCCAATTACCATTAAACTATTCCAATGCAATCCAATTATCCAAAACGACCATTAATGCACATAAGGCATCATTAAAACCATGGAAAAGACATAACCAACCATTTAATATTAAAACCCTCAATTCATATTTGAAAACCAAAATCATACAATCAATGAATCATGAAAACATTCATAAAAACCATATTTCTAGATGGAATTAACAATAAGGGAAGAGAACATGCCTAAAGCCAAGATAATGATGTAGAGAGATCACAAAGATAAGCCCTAAATTAATCCTCTAGTTGAAACTGTTGGTTTCCTTGTCCAAAACCATTTGAGACAATATAAAGTGTTTTAGAAGAGTTTCTAAGTGTTAATGAATGGAATAATAGGGTAAATAACCTCCCAAGTAGGTTATAAGTCATAGGACCTTATTAGGATAAGTGGAGAAATATTTCGAATACCCCCACTTAAGTTGCACCAAAATCCCATCACAGGCATACGATTGACCCTCATGAGTCATATTCTCCAATACGATTGGTACCTTCCACTCGTATCTTAGCCTCAACCTTTGGATCCAACACTCTCTAGTATATGACTCCACCAACCAGGTCGTATCTGAAGCATATGATCTGTACCCTTCATCCGTACCCCTAGCAGATTAAACCTAAGGAAGATTTAGACATTTCTACCATACAAGTCCATGGTATGCCTCCTACCTTGGCTTACAACTCACGGTGAACCACTCATAGTTAGATTCAACCTAAGTAACCAAGTCTAAGATTAAGTTAACAAACCAAATAATCCGTACCCACCAATATGACTCGTACTCCTAAGTCGTATCCATTCTAGTAACAAAAATCAATCCCAACAACCAACACTAATCAAAATACAACATGACCATACCATTCGTACCCCATCATACAGGTCATTCCCTTGAGTCGTATTGGGTCCAGAGACCAGAATTTTAGGAAATTTTATAAGGATCAAAACCCAAGGTGTTATAACAAAAAACCTCACTTCACACTTGATACATGCTCAACTCAAGTAGAATCATCATATACTCTCAATCAAATAATAAGAAGAATTCAACATTAAGCCAATAACATACAAGAGTTATAAACTAGATCCTAGGAATCTTAAAAGTAGTAATTCATATAAACAATATGATTTTAAACACAAAACCCACTTGCATTATGTAATCACACATAGCACCAACCAGAATATCTCCTAAATAAAAAGGATACTTGGTTTAAAAGGTGCCCCTGTAAAAGAACTAAAGAGAACAACCACGGGGTGGGTGAAGTATACACCTACTAAATTGACCCAAATGAACTTAAAACTAAAAAACAAAATCTTTTTGTTAGTTTTTAAATTTATTCTAGAACTAGAAAAATAAGTAAAAATTAAGACACTATAGCATCACTCACCACAAAACATAGGAATTCCCCACCCCACATTTTAAAACTAACTTTGTCCCCAAAGTAAACTCAAAAGTAAGGATAGAATTACTCCCTCGGGTCTCTAGGACTATCTAGTTACATATTTTAACATTAAGAGGATCTGAGTACCCTACACTTAGTCTTTGCCATGCTCCTTATCTTAGGTCTCTAATACTAAAAGTTCTCATCAACCTATGACTCAACAAAAACAAACACTATGTATAGTAAAAACTAAAAATATGAAAAATAAAATACTTACCTTAACTTGGGTTGCCTCCCAAGTAGCGTGTGATTTAGTATCGTGTCACAACCCAATACCACTACAACCTCATCAAATTCATTCATTCTCTTTCTTTTAATCAGAGACTACATTCTTAATCATTTCTAACCTCTTAAGTATGTACTCTCAAGGTCAACTACTTTCTCAATAACAACCTTTTTAGGCTCATGAACCCTCAATACTTTAGGCTTTGGTAGTGGCTTCAACAACTCAAAGAAAAAGTCCAAAGAGGTTTTTGGTAGATTGTACTCCACTACCCCACATTGTAATCATACTTAAATATTTGTAGTAGGAAGGTATGTTGAGTGGTTTATACACTTTGAAGACCACCTTATCATCATCCAATCTTATCTTTAGTGTCCACCATCTCACATCTATCAGTACTCATCTTGTTGCTAAGGATATACAACACAAGATGATAAGAACCCTGTTATCTACATTATAGTTAAGCAGGGATGATTAACTTAGCAACTTTGATGAGCACATCCTCCATGATTCTTTTGGGATGGGATTTGGTCCAAACTGCTATCTAGAGAACCACAGAGCAAGGTCTCGGCTTCCCAAAAACTAGAGTTTGGACATTGATAAGGTCATCAAGTTGATACTTACCCCCAAATCACTTAGCGGACGGATTACATCACTGTCACCAATTTGTATAGGGAGGTGAAACTCCTTAGGTCCTTTAGTTTCTTGGGCATTTTTCTCATGACCACAAAGCTGCACTACTTAGTAAGGGCCACAGTCTCAAATTTCTAAGGCTTCATTTTGTTAGTCACTGCATCAATCAAGTACTTAGCATACTTGGGTATTCCCTATGAAATATCTAAAAGAGGAAAGTTAATATAAATATCTCTTAATGTGTCAAAGAACTTCTTGAAGCATCCATCCTACTTGGATTTCTTGATCCTTTGTGGGAAGTAGGTGGTGGTCTCTCATTCACTTGTATAACAACTTTAGTTTTCGGGTACTTAGATGCCCCACCAACTCTGCATTGTCACCACCCGACCCCGGCCTGGGCCATGATGGGTATCTTAATCCCACCATGGGCCTAAGACAACCCCTATAGTCTATCTTATCCAAATAGGATATATAATAGTGGAAGAAAATCAAGTAAAAATAAGGAAAATAAATAACCACGACAAAGGTTCTAAGATCTCAAACAAATATCCAAATCCCCAGTTGTCCACAAAAGCCTTAAAAGTAATTTGAATATCACTAGGTCAAGACATTCCCTCAACCATGGAGAAAAAGGAATCCAAAATATGAAAGAAAAAAATAGAATGGGAAAGCTTTCTAGAGGATGGAAGCTGACGGCTTCACTATGAACCAACCGAGGAATCGAATCACCTAACGCTGCACAGGGGTGAAAGAAGTTTCCTTGGATCCTACATTATGGAACAATATAGCGACCTAGGATGGTTAGTAGGGTGACTGATAGAATGTAACTCAAGATAGGGGTAAAATAATGCCATTTTGTAATCTTGTGTTATCTTAATAAACATGTTCACATACATACATACATACATACATATATATATATATATATATATATATATAAGATGATGGGATAAGGAATAAGAATAAGCATGAGATTTAAAATCATTAACCTAGATTGTGTATCTTTAACCAACCTATAAACACCCACAGGCTATATGGGTCTGGTTCCCCCCACCGAAAGGGAACCAGTGCATCCAGCCACACAAATCAGAGGTATCAAGAAAGATTGAGGAATCTATGACCCTACACCATTCCTGGGTACAAATTTATATAAAAAGTATGACACAAGCACACAGTCGTTAATACTACCCCTACACCAACAAATATGGTTTCCAGTATTTTCCCCCCAGGGACCTCCACCTTTACGGCGAGATACACAACCCCTTTTAATCCCAATTAAAACTTATACACAAAGACCAATCCATTTAACCAAGGAATAATCCATCAATACATTATCAATGGTTTTGTAATACCAATTAAAAGCTTGCAATCCTAAGTTTTAATGTTATGCTAATTATCCATCAACTTGGAGGAATTCATGACCCCTAAGGTCTAATTTAAAATCAAAACACGTTCCATTAATATTTTATGAAGTGCAAGGCTTCAAAAAGCAATTTCAATATGCATATTTCTATGTTTCAAAGCCAATTTCATAATGTGGGTTGATGTTATAATCAATTCCAATACAAAAATCCATTTATTTGGGGAAATCCATGACCCCAATAATTTATCAAGTCAATTTGGGAAAATCCACAACCCCCATCCCAATTCCAATGCACATGCACAAGTTTAGTTCAGAAACCACGAGACAAAACATAAAATAACAAATTTTATAAACCATGGGAAAACCATGCAAGTAGTAGTCATTCAAAACCCTCAAACCATCATTCACAACCCAATAAGTAAAACCATATAAACCATAATTAAACACATTATTTTTATATGATAAGTTTTAGGGAAGAGATACATACCTAAAAATACCAAGAAATTGGAGAGAAATCACAATTTTGAGCTCTAGATAATCAATTCCTTGAAATGTTAGCCTTTTTTTTTATTGTCAAATTTGAGAGAGGAGAGAAGTGTTTATGCTGGCTAAATGGTGAAAATAGGGACCTATAGGTGTTTTATGGTCGTGAGTCATATTTAGAGTAGGAAGGAAATGTCCAAAGTGCCTACAATTAAAATATTAGGAAAACTGTCCCTAGTGTCTACAAGTCACCTCATGACTCGTGAAGTCCAAATCTTGACCTCAACAGAAACCCTGGACAAACTTGCTTGTCAGGCTATGATTAGTACCTTTTGACCCGTGATGAGTCTTTACAACTTATTATCTGAGTCATATCTTGAGAATTAAATACAACACCAAGAGAATTTTTAAAGTTCACAATGTAGGGTGTTACATTACCCCCCGCCCCCAAGGATCATTCATCCTTGAATAAGCAGTCAAGGCACCCTTTAGCACGATAAAAGAAAGAATGCAACCACAAAATACAAAGACAAATTTGAATGGCCATAAAAAAAGAACGGGAATCATAACTCAAGCATTGTCATCCACTGCGGGAGAACAAGAATGGATATTTGGACTTTATATCTTCTTTTACTTCCAAAGTAGCTTCCTCTACCATTTGGTTCTTCCTAAGGACTTTTACCGAAGCCATATCCTTAGTCCTCAATCTATGTACTTGCTTTTCAAAAATATTAATCGAGACTTCCTCTTAGGACAAGGAATCCAAAATACCAACACCTTCCAAAGGGACAATCAAATAGAGATCACCCACGCACTTCATCAACATCGACACATGGAAAACCAAGTGAAGAAAACCCAAAACTTGCAGGTATCTCCAATTCATAAGCAACATTCTCCACTATCCTCAAAATCAAATACGGACCAAAATAAAGGGGACTAAGCTTTCCCTTCTTCCAAAACCTCATCACTTCCTTCATAGGGGAAACTTTTAAGAATACCTAATCACCTACATTAAACTCCAACTCTCTTTGCCTCACATGCACATAGGACTTTTAGCGACCTGGGGCCGTCATAAGTCTCTCTCTAATCATCTTTACCTTCTCCATGTCTTGGTGAACCAAGTCAAAACCAAATAACCTAGTCTTACTAACCGCAACCCACCCAATGGGAGTCCTACACCTCCTACCATAGAGAGCTTCAAAAAGAGACTTCCCAATAATAGAGTGATAACTATTATTATATGCAAACTCAATGAGTGGTAAGTGATAAACCTAATTACGTACAAAATCAATCACACAAGCCCTTAGCATATCCTTCATAGTCATAATTATGCATTCTATTTGTCCAATTATTTAAGGGTGAAAAGTGGTGCCAAGGTTCACCTTAGACCCCAAACCTTTCTTAAATTAATGACAAAAGTGTGAAGAAATTTGCATATCCTGATCTGAAATGATAGACACCAGTTTTTCATACAATCTAACTATTTTCTCAATGAATAACTTGGCATTGACCTCACCAAAGTAGGTGGTCCTCATAGGCAAGAAATGAGTAAACTTAATAATCCAATCAACAATGACCTAAATCTAATCATACTAATTGTGATACCGAAGAAGACCCATAACAAAATCCATATTGATAATCTCCCACTTCTACACTAGCAACTTAATCTCCTGAGACATACCACCAGGCCTCAAGTGCTCAAACTTTGTGTTTTGACACACCATACACTTAGCCGCGAAGTTAGCTACATCTTTCTTTATATTGATCCACCAATAAATCTTTTTCAAAACATGGTACATCTTTATCGAACACGGATGAACTGTGTAACTTGACTCATGAGACTCCATCAGAATGCTCTCTTGTAGCTCATCAATATTAGGAACAGACAGCCTACCTTGGTACCTTAGGATAATATCTTCACCAATCTCAGAGGCCATAACCTTTTGCAGATCCATATCACCCTTAATCTGCATAAGAATGGGATCCAAATATAGCTACTCCTTTACCTTAGGCCAAGAGATAATTTAACCACCTCTTACATAATTACATCTCTATCCTCAGAGTCCAAGAGATGAAAATCCAAGTTAGTTAGTCGGTGAATGTCTTTCACAAATCCTCTTTTATCCTTATCCATATAAGATAAAATCCCCATGGATAACCTACTAAGAGTATCAACAACCACATTAGCTTTACCTATATGGTAGTGACGACTCATATCATAGTCCTTTATCAACTCAAGTCATTTTCTCTGCCAAAGATTCTACTCCTTCTGGGTAAACACATATTGGAAACTCTTATGATCGGAATAAATGTCAACATACACCCCATACAGATAATGACATCAGATTTTCAAAGAAAAAACCACAGCAGCTAGGTCCAAATCATGGGATGGATAATTCTTTTCATGAACCTTAAGTTGACTAGAATCATAAGTCACAACCTTTCCATGCTACATCAAATAAAAACCCAGTCCCAAATGGGACACATCTTAATAAACAATAAAGCGATTAGTACCTTCAGGCAGGGTCATAATTGGTGTAGAGTTCAACAAATCTTTCAACTTCTCAAATCTACCCTACAAGCATCAGAGCATAAGAACTTTACCTTTTTCTGTGTCAACTTATCAACGGAGAAGCAATAGCAGAAAACTTCCCTACAAACATCCTATAAAACCCATCCAAGCCCAATAAGCTTTGAATGTCGGTTGGATTCGTTGGTCTAGGACACCTCTTTTCTGCCTCAACTTTCTATGGATCCACCTTGATCTCGTAACTAGAAACAACATGCCTAAGAATGGTCACAATAATTAACAAAAAATCACACTTAGAGAATTTAGCATACGACTTTGGATCCATAAGACTCTAAGAACAAACAAGTTCATGAACTGCTTTAAAACCCTAGTTCTTACGATCCATGAAAGCAACCGAAGTGTTACTCAATCCAAATGACATCACAAAAAAATCATAGTGACCATATTGGTTTTGGAAAATAGTTTCAGGAATATCAACCTCCCAAATCTTTAACTGATGATAACCTAAAGAAAGATCAATCATAGAAAAACATCTAGCACCCAAAGCTGGTAAAAAACATCAATCCTAGGAAGAGGGTTTTTATTCTTCACAGGAACCTTATTCAACTTTAGATAATCTATACACATCCTTAGAGACCCATCTTACTTACGCATGAATAAAAAGGTGCACCCTATGAAGAGATGTTGAGATAGGTGAAACCTTATCAAGAAGATCTTTTAATTTTCTTTTAAATTAGTCAGAGCCATTCTATAAGGAGGAATAGAGATAGGAAGGGTATCTAATAGAAGATCAATCCCAAAATCTACTTCCCTATCAACAGAAATACTAGGAAGATCCTTGAGAAATACTTTAGGGAACTTATTAACCACAGGGACATATTGTAAAGAAAGGCCCTCAGAGCTAAAATCTTTAACCCAGACCAAATGATAAAGACACCCCTTGGAGATCAACTTATGGGCTCTAAGATAGGAAATAAACTTATCTTTAGGCACTAAAGAACTTCTTTCCCATTTAACTACCAATTCATTAAGGAATTGGAAGTTGCCCTTATAGGTCCTACAATCCAAAGAAATAGCATGAATGGAGCCAATCCATCCCTAAGATAACATCAAAATACACGATGTCCAACACTATCAAATCCACCAAGGTATCCCTATGAAAAATAGACACCATATAACCCCTATATGCCATTTTAAACATAATAGAATCACCCACCAGGGTAGACACAGAGAAAGGCTCAGGAATAGTCTTAGGACTAAAAATAAAATACACAACCACATAAGGGGTTACATAAAAAAAGTTTGATCCAAATCAAGAAAATAATACATATCATAAGGGAAGAGTCGTAACGTTCCATTTCATGGTGAATATCCAGAGCATAAAGATGATTTTAGATAGTGATGATATCTAAAGCAGGACCCTTTGTGCAAGATCTGAAGAAGTAGCAATCGAGACCTTATTAGCTCCTGTGGAAACCTTAGCTATCAGACAATGTCGTTGCATATCGTCCGACTAGCCATATTTATAGCATTGATTCCAATGCTTATCACACAGGCCATAGTAAAGCTATCCACAAAATTAACAGGGAGGATATAATGGGGTTGACTAAGCTCCACTAGCTTGAGATTTGGTAACCTATTCCTTAAAACTACTGTCAATCTGAAGGCGATGATCACCAAATGACAAAGGATAGGGAGAACTAGATGACGAAATAATGATTAGAACTCCTCCAATTATTTTTCTTTGACCGCTATCTACTATCTCTCCCACTTGTTTGCCAACCTCCACCCTGCTTTGAATACCTGAACTTTTTATTTTATATCTCTCCCACCTTTTCCTATTTTCTCTTTTCCTTCTCCACCAGTTGCCTATAAATCACAAGTCCGGAAATATCCATATTATTGTTCAACATTGCGGCCTTACATTCCAATACTAAGTCACAAGACAAACTACAATCAAACTTCCTCATTATGGCTCTCATGCTAGACATTAACTCCAGAGCATAAGGAGACAACTAATGAAACTTCAATGAATATTAGTTGACACTCATCCTACCTTGCCTTAAGTTCACAAACACTTTAACCATAGCCTCCATCAAATCTCGAGGAAAGAAACGATTAAGGAAAGAACGAGAAAATTCCTACCACATAACCTCTTAGATTATCACCCCTTGACTGCTTCTACTCCTAGTACCACTAATATACCATAACCTTCAATTGATATATGACAAACTCCACACCCATAGAATTGAAAGAATAAATCAACCTAGAGATTTTCTAAATCTCATAAATAAATCCTTGAGTATCCTTCTCAACCTTAGAGATAGTAAAGGTTGGGGGATTCAACCTCATGAACTGAGAAACTCTACCGAAGAAAGAGAAACAAAGCCACCCTTACTTGATTAGCAAGATAGGGAAGTAACCAATAGGTCAACAAATAAATAGAATAATAAAACTCCATATTAAATATGTCTCCTTGAGGTGACTAAGCAGGAGTGTCATTGATTGGAGGAGGGATAGTGGGACTAGTTGAACTCTATGTGGGGTAGTGCAATTAGGAACAGGGAACCTAGATAGAGTTTGTAGCCCTTAAGTAGGTTGAGTTCCATCTACGTTGTCCTTAAGTAGGACAGAGAGTGTAGTAGAGTTTCTATGAGAATTATATCTTTGGGGAGGCATGATCTAAAATACGAGTACAACAAAGATTAAAGGAATTTTAAGACGCCAGACCATATAGACCAAAATAGAACACAAGAAAGGGAAATATTCCTTAGTTCCTCATATCCTCTCCCTTATAAGTATGGCGCGCTACCCACCCATAAAAAAAGACTCTACTTTACATGGCCTTGTGGACACCCAATGACCCTAAACCTAGGATCTAATACGAAGCTTTTCGCTACCTAACCATGGTCCTGGGTGTGATGGGTATCTCAAGCCCATCGTGGGCTGTAAACCACCCCCATATTCTATTCTATGAAAATGTAATATAGTATAATAGTAGAAGTAATTCAAATAAACATATGAAAAATAAATAACTAAGACAAAGCATATAAGATCTCAAACAAATATCCCAATCCAAAATAGGAAGAAAACCAATAGAATGACTAAGTTTTTCATAGGATAGAAGATCACCACTTTACTATGAACCAATCGACAAATTGGATCACCTAACGCTGCACGGGGGGGGTGGGGTGAAAAAAGTATCCTTGGACCCTACATTATGAATCAACAAAGCATCCTAGGACGGTGAGCGGGGTGAGATCTAAGATATAACTTAGGATAGGGATAAAATAATGACATTTCAAAATCCAGTCCAAACTTATTGTACATGTTCACATACATGCATACGTATACATATATTAGATTTTGGGATAGGGAAAAGGTTTAGCATAAGAGTTAAAATCATTAACCTACACTGTATATCTATTGGTTTCATAAAAACACCCAACCCTCACCGAAAGGACCTTGATGCTTGTTAAACGCATGCATAGCAAGGAAAGTCAGGGAATCCATAACTAGGCACCATTCTTGGATACAAATAAACGTTGGGAAATCCATGACCCTCCACCATTTCTAAATATATATATATATACATACATACATACATAATCACATGATCAATAAGACCACCCCTACACCGTCAAACGTGGTTTTAAGTAGTTTTCCTCAGGGGACCTCCACCTTTAAGGTGAGCTACAGAACCTTTTTAAGGCCAATTAAAACCTTTACACCCAAACCATTCCACTTAACTAAAGAATAATCCATTAAAACATTATCAATGGTATCGCCATACTTATTAAAAGCATGCAAGCTTAATTCGTTTTGCCATTCCAATTATCCATCAACTTGGGGGAATCCATGACACTCATGGTCTAATTTAAAATCAAAAAGCATTTCATAAATATTTTATGCAATGAATTATTTGAAAAGTAGTTTCAATATACACATATCCAGGTTTTAAAGCTAATTTCATAAGGTGGGTGAAAGTTATTAAAATTTCCAATACCAAAATCCATTTATTTGGGAAAATCCATGACCCCCATAATTTATTAAGTCAACTTGTAGGAATCCATGACCCCCATCACAATTCCCATGCCCATTCACAAATTAAGTTTACAAACCATGAGACAAAGCATAAATAACAAATTCTAAGAACCAACCAAGTAGGCGTCATTCAAAACCCTCAACCTATCATTCACAACCCAACAGGTGAATCAACATAAACCACAATTAAACACATATTTTTCATAAGATAAGTTTAATCAAATTGATACATATCTTACAATACTAAGAAGTTAGAGAGAAATCACAATTTGGAGATCTAGATGACCAATCCCTAGAAACCCTAGCCTTGTTTTTCATTGGGGAATTTGAGATAGGAAAGAAGTATTTATGTTGGTTTAATGATAAAAATAGGAACCCTTAGGTGTTGTATGATCGTGGGTTATATTTATATAAGGAAGGAAATGTCCAAAGTGCTTTCAATTAAAATGTAGAAAAACTATGCCAATGGCTACAAGTCACCTCACAACTAGTGAGGACTGGTCAGGAGTCATCACCATTACTTCTGGAATGGGTTTAAGGTTTGGGCCATTATACTGTTTGTTCATGAGTCCCTTATTATGACTTGTAACCTCAACAGAAACCATGTACAAACTTACTGGTTTGGCTACAATTAGTACCTTATGACTTATGAGGAATCTTCACATCTTGTCATATAAGTTATAGCCTGAGTAGTGAGCATAACACCAAGAGAATTTTTAGTGTTCAGAACCTGATGTGGTACATATATCTACCTCCTTATTTACCTTGGGAGGTCTGTCACCAAGATCTTTTCCACTCCTCAAGTGATTGTTATAGCTTTCTTCAGAGGTTCATTATCACTTAACAAACCACCCTAAGGCTTGGTATTTTGTGTTTATGCGAGTTTGCCCAACTACTGCTCTAACTATTTCTGTGCAATTTGCTGATT